>NC_039280.1:23930674-24230674 GCF_003368295.1 Carassius auratus | reverse complement strand
GTGTGGATTGTTTGTGGCATAAATGACGACAGAATTCGAAGATGTCTACTAGCAGAAGCAAAATTGACATTTGACAATGCATTGAAAATCATTCTGTCTGTTGAAGCAGAAAATAAAAATATTCAATATT
The DNA here is from genome assembly GCF_003368295.1 of Carassius auratus. Classification (NCBI taxonomy): domain Eukaryota; kingdom Metazoa; phylum Chordata; class Actinopteri; order Cypriniformes; family Cyprinidae; genus Carassius; species Carassius auratus. The sequence continues at coordinate 24,230,544 of NC_039280.1, read as the reverse complement.
TGCAAAATCCTTCCTCTGCGCAGTGAAAAGCTCCCCTACGGCAATGCACAGTAAGAAAGATTACCGTATTCTTTCAATCCAATTATTGTGGGATAATTAAATATATTCTAAATAAACTACAAACAAAATTATATAGATTTATTTTGTCCTCACATTCATTCTTGTAACTCTTCCCCCCTCAAAGTCACACACCTGACTGAAAGGCTCATTTTGCAGCTCGTCATGCAGGTCTTTGTCTTCTCAGGTGTAAATCACAATGATATTCATGATAGTTGACGCCTATTCACATATGACTTTTACCAACAAAAAGTGTCTTGGAAAATTTAAATCAATATGTTGTTTTCTGAGAGTAAAAAAGTTGATTTACACATAATTAAAAAAGAAATTCTAGGTTACAAGCTCCAGTTCTCAAAAGTCCCGGGAACCAATGTTCTGTATGTGCTTTATTGCCTTATTGAAGTGATTTTACATTTTTAGTTTTTCACTAACCACGAATAAAAAAAAATTTCTCAAACACAATCATGTACATTAGAGCCCGACCGATATATCGGCCGGCTGATATTATCGGCCGATATGAGCTAATTGCATTTAAATCGGCATCGGAGTTTATAACGGCCGATGAAACATAAGAAACAGAGTCTCATGCTTCACTCATGTTATAATTGTTGCATAGTTTGCCCACCAGAGGGAGCTCTGCAACTCCCCAGTTGACAACAGCGCCAGAAATCCACTACAGAAGAAAGCTATCAGCCGAGCCATGGAGATGTGCTCTTTTGGTCCAATCATTATCACTTCTAAATATTCTGTAACATCACTTACAGCCGCTAATGCATTGCTATATTAGATTAGCCACAAAGCTAATACCATGTTTATCAGTGGAAGAGCGCAAACGTTAATAAGAGGTCAAACTATAACGTTAGCGTTTAACTTATTCTAAATATATCTGCAGTGTTTTACACATAATGACCGTGTAACTGTGGCAGGGGGGCGCGTGTAGTCAATGCCTAGAAGTTATGTACAGCGTGCCTCGAAAAAACAACAACTTACATTATTCTAACGCTAAAATAGCTTCCTTTTTAGCAGGCCCCTTAAATGCTTGCTATTAACTTGTTCCAAGGTGGTTCTTCTCAAAATTGAAATTGGTGTGTTCATGACACTAACGTTAACCATTCAACTTCGAATTGATTCCGTAATCTTCCGGTAACAGAAGGCTAACTTTACGTTTGCCAGCGCATGACAATGTTTTGCTTCAGACTGCACAAAGAGAAGGAGACTTAGGTCTCTGCAGAGAAAAAGAGGATAAGATATACGGGTCCGTTGTGAATGTGTCTGTGAGAGCAAATATAGTGTAGTTACAGTTACTACAGTAGGTGCGTCAGAAATGATTAAACCAGAGGGGACATGTAAATAAATGTGAGCGGAACAAGCGCTTTTTTTCTTCTTTTTTACAGATTGTTTCAAAGCAGCTTTACAGAGATAAGAAAATGTTGTAATAATATAGTTAAATATAAGTAGGTAATACCTATTGTTTGACAAATAATATATATATATATATTTTTTTTTTTTTTCATTTTTGCCTATGTAGGAGATCCCCCTTTATTATTATTATTATAATTCTAATGATGACATGAGTAATTATACATGGTGATATTATTAATACACATGCTTATTCTTTCTCTCTCTCTTTCTGCCCTACAGATGGTTGAAAAAGGTGAACGCTGTGGCAGCAAAGTGTGGGACTACTTCTGTAAAGATTCCTCTAATGCAGTGTTTTGCAATATATGTGCAGCTAATGTTAGCCAGAGGTCTATCAAAGCGAAGCAGAAAAACAATTCCAATTTAAAACCAGACTGTTTTTTGATCATTAAATAATATATACTAGTGTTGGGGAGTAACTAGTTACATGTAACGGCGTTACATAATTTAATTACAAAATTATTGTAACTGTAATTAGTTAGTTACTACAAAAAACGAACCCCTGCCCTCTAACTCTCTCTCCCCCTCTCTCTCGCCCTTGTCTCTCTCCCTAGGTCCCGGCCACCCGGCCCTCCTCGAGTCCCGCTGACCAGAGGTCCTTCCCGGGTTCCAGAGCCCCGCCCAGGGGGCCGGGACTGATGCCCGCTGGAGGGGACAGCTCCTCCGTTCCTCCGCTCTCTCCACGCCAGTCGTTCAGCCCACTCCCCATCGCTGGGACAGGGGAAAGGTCTGGGCTGGCCTGCTGGCGTTGCGGGGATCCGGACCATTTTGTGGATCCCGGACGCCCCGCAGGTCACCCCCGGTCAGGCCGGCGAATACCAAATACCCGTGCGTTAAAAGGGGGGTATTTTTCCGGCCTTGGTGGATTCAGGATGTAACCAAACCTCGATCCATCAAAGCCTGATTCAACCGGGGGCATTAGATACAAGCCGCGTGGTTAACCCTCTGGAGTCTAAGGGTATATTTGGGGCCTGGAGAAGTTTTGTCATGTCCTGATATTTGTGCTTTTTTCAGTTTCTTATAAATATCTAAATGGGTAAAATCTAATATCACTGTAATCAGCACAAACTGGGCTATAATAATATGTATAAAATGCATGCATGTACATGATTGTATTTTTGAGAAAAAAAAAAAAAAGTTATGCATGGTTAGTGAAAAACTAAAAATGTTAAATCACTTGAATAAGGCCATAAAACACATACATAACATTGGTTCCCGGGACTGTTGAGAACTGGAGCTTGTACCCTAGAATTTTTCTTTCTAAATTATGTGAAAATCATCTGGTTTACTCACTCACATAAAAAAATATATTGATTTACATTTTCTAAGACACTTTTTGTTGGTAAAAGTCATAGGCGTCAACTATCATGAATATCATTGTGATTTACACCCGAGAAGACAAAGGGCCTCATAATGAGCCTCTCATTCAGCTGTGCCACTGTGAGTGAGGAGTTACAAGAAAGAATGTGAGAATAAAATAAATCTATATAATTTTATGTTTGTAGTTTATTAAGAATATATTTAATTATCCCACAACATAATTTAATATCCACTTGGGGGAGCAGTTAAACAGTTTATTAGGAACAATCAAAGCTTACTTTCAAACAAATTTTTTGGCATCCTTACTCCAGTCACACAATCCTTTAGAAATCCTTTTAACAATCTTATTTTCTACCAAAAAAAAAACTTATTTATTATTAAAATCATATATTCAATATAATCAATATTATTATTATTAATGTTGAAAAGAGCTGAGAATATTTTTCAGGTTTTTTTTAGGGGGAATAAATTGAAAGAACTGCAGAAAAAAGAACTGTTTTTACATTTCTTAGAGTTATCTCTATTTGTCACATTTATATTATTTACATCAAGCTTTTGAATGGTATCGTATTGTATATTGTTATTGAAACTTCATAATGTTTCACTTGATTATACATTTAGTCAGGAATTATAGTTTGGAAAAAGTATTTGGAAAAATTCTAACTAGTAAAATGTTTACACGTTATGTGAAAACTAGTACAAATAAATAAAAAGAGACTTACTCATGTTTATGATCTCTGCTAAATAAAGTGCTTCATTCTTTTTTCTGAGGAAATCCATTTCTCAAATCCTCAACCACATCACATCTTTTTGGGGTGAATTGTCTTATTCCTCTCATCGCGAAGCAAACAGTAAAATAAAATAAAAACTTGAACAGTCTGGCTGCTTTTTCCTCTGTGTGGGAGTATTTAAGCCACGCGCTTCAGTTTGAATCTGAATAGCGCGTTAAGTGCAGGGGCGTGGTCACATTAGATATAATGAAGCGTTAATCGACTTCAAAGGGTTAAGGTGCGGCGTGTGCACGTGGGTTATAAGGGAATACCCATTAAGAAGGTGACCTTAAATAAAACAGCAGTGCAAGTACGATGCAATATCACTTGAGACACAAACATCCACAAGCAAATGAAAGGCGCTTCACAAAGCTGACCACTCTAGTGAGACGTTATCTTTTTAGACGCGATGTGATTTGAAACCATTTACATTCTGAGAGAGAGAGTGCTCAATGATTCATTCACACTGTTTATAGAGATGTTCCGTAACCCTTTCTCTCTTCCCGATACTGATACCTGGGCTCAGGGTATCGGCCGATACCAAGTACTGATGTGACCTGGGTGTGTATCTGTATATACAGCTGTATACACTACTAGCCCTGTGTAAACTGCTATAATTATTTTATGGTGTACTTTATACTTATCTCTTGATAAACATCAACAAATACATGGTGAACTACTGTATTTATTACAGTATTTTTATTATCCGACATGAATTTGACAGTAATATTATTTATTTGGCTGCAGATCAAGAGATTATTTATTTGACTGCAGATCAAGAGGTCCCCGGTTAATATCCGGGTGCCCCCTATAGATATGGCAAATTAGGAATAAGTGAAAACATATCTTTATAGAAAGAGATAAAGATACTGCATGTGATTATAACTCAATGGCACATTCTCTCGAGAGATCCTTTGGGGGAAGTCGTGGCCTAATTGTTAGAGAGTAATCGAAAGGTTTTGAGTTCGAGTCTCGGGCTTGCAGGAATTGTAGGTGGGGGGAGTGCACGTACAGTTCTCTCTCCACCTTCAATACCACGGCTTAGGTGCCCTTGAGCAAGGCACCGAACCCCTAACTGCTCCTCGGGCGTCGCAGCATAAATGGCTGCCCACTGCTCCGGGTGTGTGTTCACAGTGTGTGTGTGTGTGTGTCCACTGCTCTGTGTGTGTGCACTTTGGATGGGTTAAAAGCAGAGCACAAATTCACTTCACTATGTCACTTCACTATGTATGACACTTCACTTATTTTCTTAAGCAAAAAAGAACTTCAAATTGAGCCAAAAATCTAACACTCTTAACAGTTTTACAATATAACTGTATAAAAAAACTGCAACAAATAAGTCTAGGAACATAAAAAAATTATATATTAATGAGAATCTCTTTAACAAGCAACAGTCTAGGAATAATTATTATTATCAATAGAGACGTATTATTATTACTACATAGAGACATAGCTAAATCTACTGTAGGCTACAACAGTAGCTTAATATATTGTCAATTTACTCACGTTAAACCGAACATTTATTTTGATGGGTTGCCATGAAGATCTTTGAGTGTCTGGGTTTATGATATGACAGTTTTCTCAAATGAAATGGTAAATTCTCATGAAGTGACGTTCGTTTATGCATTCGTGTCCTCATATAGTGACACACCGCAGAGACTACAAAACAGCGAGCCCCCGCGCATCTGCGCCCATCACCCACAGAGATGTAGAATTTGCAGGAGTAATATTTAAATAGTATTTTGCAGTTTAATATTCACAGACACTAGTATATATTCGGCTACAGTCTGGAGCCCTGCACTTAGACTAACACGAAAGTGACTGAATGTAGCTGTGGGTAACGAATATACTCTGGAGTCGGTAACTTACTACCGGTACTACAGAGACGCTGTTTACATTTTCTGCACCGACTTAGTAGTGAAGTGCCAGTACTTGTGACATCCCTAGTCGCCATTTTACAGTCTGGTTGGTCCAGTCTGAAATACTGATAAACAGCGGACATACTGCTAACCACTGATCTATAATATTGAAGCAGCTTCACTGTCTGTTGGCAGTTTAAAACGTGATGAGCGATCCAGTCATATATAGATCAGTGCTGCGAACGCGTTTTCATTTCTTCTTCGCTGCTCTAAACAGGGGTTGCTTGGGTTAACGGCACAACTTCCTGTGTTTGCAATGCATTCTGAGCACTGAAGAAGAACCGTGCAGCCGTAGGGCAAAGCTAGCGGTCATAACTAGGTCTTGTTTAAGAAAATGGTATCGGATCGGTGTATGGATTCATGTACTCACCGATGCCAGAATTTGTTGTGGTATCGGTGATATTTCCAATACTAGTATCGGAATCGGAATAACTCTAGCGGTTTATGAAATTATGTCTCACAGAAACTTTTTCAAATGACTTTATCAGTTAATCAAGAAATTGCTTTAGATTGGTTTTATAAGATCTGCCTTTTTAGAGACACCGATCAATTATCCCAGAGTGATTATCAGCCAATTGTGATCAGTAGCCGATCAATCTCCGTTTGCATTGAACTTTCAGTTTTGTAACTTTGCATATATTGTTTATGCTCAAACAGCAACATTACACATTTACACACTTTCTTGGTACTACACCTTCCACATAATATATAAATACATTTAGACCACTTAAAACTAAAAGATAAAAAGGCACACATTTTCATTTAAAAGTTACCGTTCTTCGTGATCCCATGTTTTACACCTTAGTTAGTGTGTAATGTTGTTGTTAGAGTATAAATAACATCTGTAAAATTCTAAAGTACAAAGTTCAATGTCAAGTGAGATATTTTATTTAACAGAATTTGCCTACATCGAACGCCCAGTTTGGACTACATCCCTCTACTTCCTTCATTAATGACTTCACTAGAAGCGTTTTTTTACTAACCTCCGCCCACAGGAATACACAAAAAAGGGGGCGTGGTGTTGTTGCGCTCCCATGGAGAAGGAAGAGTTGCGTTTGTAGAGTGTGTTTGCACAAAGATTATTCTTGAAAGATGGAGCAGTTCCCTCTTTGTCCAAGAATCAGATAGAACGGTTAAACAAAAGGAATTAATGTATACAGAAAGTATTATAACATTTTACTTTTATATTAGGCCTATTAGTAATAGAAATTCAAACAATTATAATACTTCCTCGTTTGCCGTCAGCATTTAGAAAATACGCATTTATATAATTTAAATCTTTGAATGACTAATGAACATTTAATTTGACAAACACTGCAAATTTAGAATCCTGCTATGAGATTTTGTGAAGTGTGCATGATCACATGTTCTCTGCGGGATGGTCAGTCAGTCTGAGTTGAATGCTTTAAAATTTTAACTCTAGATTTCAAATTACCATATTTTTCGGACTATAAGTCGCACCTAAGTATAAGTTGCATCATTCCAAAAATACGTCTTTACAAGGGAAAAAAAACATATATAAAGTCGCACTGGACTATAAGTTTCATTTATTTAGAACCAAGCACCAAGAGAAAACATTACCATCTACAGTGGCGAGAGGGCCCTTCTCGCGGCTGTAGACGGTAATGTTTTCTCTTGTTTCATTTCTCTTGGTTCATGTCAAATTAATTTTTGATAAATAAATCGCACCTGACTATAAGTCGCAGGACCAGCCAAACTATGAAAAAAAAGTGTGACTTTTAGTCCGGAAAATACGGTATGCTGCACTTTATGCATTTTCATGTCATTTTCATTGTAGGCTGGTATGTAAAATGAGTGTTACCCAGGCTTTATTTGAAAAATATTAGGGCTGGACGATTAATCGAAAAATAATCAAAACCGAAATTCATAACCTCTAACCGATGTAATTTTCCCATGTCGGTTATTTCATTTTTTTAATCCTGTTAACACTTCCCCCTTAAAAGCATACTAGCACGTGTGTAGCCACATGACTCTGCTCTCCAGTCAGTGGCATAAAAGCAAAGCGGTGTGAGTGGTGAGCCTTGCGTCTTCAATAAACTTTGTCAGTTGCATTTGTTTTATGGTTTGGACATTCAAGCGATTAGATAAACGGATGTGTATTCTTATATCGAGCTACCTTGTTCATGCAGCTGCATTGTGGCACAAACACTCATATAAACAGTAGCTATGAAGATCGCGCGCACAGAGGAACACAGAAACTAGTTGTCAGCGCTGTCCTGTGATTTATCACTAAAGTAGCTTAGAATCTCAAAACTTTTTATAGAACATGAAGCACATGCGCTTGTATAGAGAGCACCGGTCGCGCTGCGGGTTCCCGGTTTGTGTCCGTTCTCGGACTGTTCGGTGTATTTTAAAGCTGCAGTAGGGAACTTTTGACGCTCTAGTGGTTAATAAACAGAACTTCTTGCGTCTTGCGGAAGAACATCGTAGCTGGAACTACTTCTCTCCGTTTATGTCTATGAAGAATCACAAAGGTACTGGGTTACTCCGCCGCGGTACCCCCGAAGCAATCTAAAATAGTCAGAATATCAAGACTTATTATAGGTGTACCCTCCTAGTGATTCAGGACAAGCTAAAAACACGGTTTGGAAAATGGATTCATGGTGTACTCGCTTATGTTCATTTTTCTACATTTTAAACACAAACAAAGTTACGTACCGCAGCTCTGATTGGTTGTTTTTTACCGGGAGCGGATGACTTTCTGCAAATGGCAATAGGACCACTGGGAGGAGCCAGAGGAGCTTGATTTTTTTCACAGATTATCTGTCTCATATTCTACTGTCAGGACATAATGACAGGTTTCACAAATATGTAAAAAATATATTTTTACAAAAGTTCCCTACTGCAGCTTTAACTGTAGAAAAGTTTGTTCCAAGTCGAAACTACGATACAAAAAGAAATTTAGTTTAGTTGTATTTATGATATTGCTAATTGATTTGTTTGTTTCTGTCTTATTACTGACCTATCTTATTACTTGTCTTTAACACTTTAATATTTGAAATTTATATAAATCTAATTGTTTTTGCCATGTTTTTTTTTTTTTTTTTTATCACAGGCAAAATTCCTCTTGCAGTGTTTTGTAGGCTGCTGATTTTTTCTCATGTTATTCAGCTGCAACAGAATGCTTTGTAAAAATGTTTGACATCTAAATATTTTACTTAATTTTTTTTAATATTGGATTTTTTATCTTATTGGATTTGAAACTAGGAATCGATAAGAATCGGAATCGATAAAATTCAAACGATACCCAACCCTAGTAAGAAATGTTACGAACATAGATAAAATAACTACCGATAGTCAATCATATTTACAGTACAAACCTTGTCAGTGAACTATGAGGGCAAAAAAAAGCAAAACCGAGGCAAAATGTTCAATTAATCGAAGTTTTGATTTTAGGCCATAATAGTCCGGCCCTAAAAATATGATTCCTAATGCACACAAACTTCCCAGAATACTGAGTGTTTTGTTGGTTACAGTGTTTACTTTTTAAGTATATTTTTATTAAATATTTATTTGTGGAAAATAATGTCATCTAAAGTATGTTTCTTTTACATCTTTATTTTTTAACCCATTGTCAAATGATTTAAAATTTATCTTTATCATCTTATTAATAATCTTTTTTTATTATTATTATATCGGCTATCAGCCCCATTTGCTTTCCAAGATATAAGCGGTCAAAAAACACATTGACCACTACACACGAGCGGCTTTGCTGATGAGATGCGCATGAAAATCCCATTAGATTTTTTGCCAAGACCTAGCTTTGGTTATTCACTCCCCCCACCCACCTGCCAGACCTGAGACTCAAACCCGCAACCTTCAGGTTACAGAACTGATTAGATCATTAGACGATTAACCATTAGACCATGGCTGCCCTTAAGAGGAGGGTTGTAAATAAACTCTGACATGAAGGCATATCTTCAGGAGCATGATCTGGCACCAAAGTCTTACAACATCACCCTTTATGTTAGCAAATAATCTTGATACCCCCATAGCAGTAAGGGCCTCCATCTCCTTAAGCATGTCTGGCCAGTGCTGCGGCCACTCTCTCTTGATCATCTCCACAACTATGCGTGAGAGGGCATCCTTAACATGACATTCCTCTTGCAGAATTGGATGTGTACCCTAAAACAGGACATTAAGCCATAATATGAATAAGCAATTTATTTATAAACAGATAAGATTTAGTGGATACACTTCCAAAATACTTACATCTGACAACAGGCCCATAGTGCTGTTTTTCAGCTGTAGCTTTTCTTGTGGTGCCATGTCATTCCATTTAAACCTGTTCACAAAAATGTGTTTAGCTTAATGCTCAGCATTCATTGTGGTAAACAGTCATGACCAAAAGTTTGGCAGTGACATAAATTTTGTGTTTTGCAAAGTTTGCTGCTTAAGCTGTTGTGGTGCTCATTCACACTGTTTCTAGATTATTGTGTAGAGTGATCAGATGCATTTTTTATAATTGCTAAAAGCTTCACTGACCAAAAAAAATTTACTTTTCACCAAAAAAATTTGACCCTGACACAAAATGACCAGCTAACATTAATTGACTAATCATATCAGCAACACATGTGAAAGTATGAATGAGTACAAATCAGGTAAAATCCCTATCATACTGATTACATTGTAAGAGCAAACTGATTGCATAAAAATAAGTTAAGCTTATAAGCTGGATGAATTCCAATCATTGTGATCTTGTTAGCAATGGTTACCTCAAAAGAAACGCGTGCAGCAATTATTGTTTTGCATCAAAATGGCCTCACATGCAAGGAAAGGTATCAGGTACTTCAAGGAGAGAGTTTTGACTGCAGTGAAAAATTCTTCAGGACATCCCAGAGTGTCCAGCAAGCACCAGAACCATCTCCTCCTGAGTCAGCTATGGAATCATATCACCACCATTGCAGAGCTTGCTCAGTAATGGCAGCAGGTTGGTGTAAGAGCATCTGCACACACAGTGAGGCAAATACTTTTGGACAATGGCCTGGTGTCAAGAAGGGCAGCAAAGAAGCCACTTCTCTCCAAGAAAACCATCAAGGAAAGACTAAAATTCTGCATGAAGTGCAAGGTCTGGACAGCAGAAGACAGGTGCAAATTTATTTTCTCTGATGAAGCTCCTTTGTTTGTGATATTTGAAAAATTGATTGTTCGGAGATGAAAAGGTGAACACTACCATGAGTCATGTGTGTTATGCCAACAGTGAAGCATCCTGAGACCATCCAGTGGGATTGCTTTTCAACAAAGGGAGTGGGCACTTTCATAATTCTGGCCAAAAACACTGCCATGAATAAAGAATGGTATCAAAAGGTCCTGCAAGAGCGATTCGGTGATGAACGATGCATTTTCCAGCATTATGGAGCACCAAAAATCACAAAGCAAGAGTGATAAAGATGTGGCTCGAAGACCATTACATTGAAATTTTGGATCCATGGCCAGACAACTCTCCGGATCTCAATCCCATAGAGAACTTGTGGTCAGTCCTCAAAAGGCAAGTGGACAAGCAGAATCCAACAAATTGTGATCCAACTGAAAAGGCAGGAATGGATCGCCATCAGAAAGAATTTGGCCTAGAAGCTAATATCCAGCATGCCAGAGTGAACTGCAGAGGTTATGAAGAACAATGCTGTAAATATATAGTCTATAAATATTTGCCAATAAAAACCTTTAAACTTTATGATATGCTTATTGTTTTTCAGTATAGTGTTGGGCAATATAGTTATTTTTCAAATTGTCATAACGTCAGCCCGTGAGATCAACGAAACACGATATTATCATCATGCATGGGTGAAGCAAGATAGAGTTATGCTATGACAATTTGCCCTTGTCATAGCATAACTACTTAGTGTTTTAAGCTGCGCAGGTGCACGAGAGAGAGCCTATTGAATCACCAATAATCGAAAAAATATACTTTCAGACATTATGATAAACTAACATTAAATAAAAAAAATTATGTATTTAAAACAGCTAGTTCATATATAGTCGGACGGAACTGTCATCTAGTGCGTCCTGTGACAAATTTGCCACATCTGTGTTGGAAAGTTGTCAATCTAAATGTCAACGGTGAAAATCAATAGTAGATTTACCTCTTATATTGGACATAAACGAACATGTTAAACATAAAGTATTCAAAAGTTCAACTGAACTGATGCATAAAGCCTATGTTATATTTTCTGCATGAGCGATCCGGACATGCACACGGACTTCTTTCATTTATACTTCCGAAAGCAAATGCTGATGGTCTGCTATACAACAAATATGTGAACAAACAGTTGCCCAGAATTATTGCACACCTGACTGTCTTTATATTCTTTTATTGACAGATTGCACAGGTTTGAATAGCAATGGGCTTCTACATACTGCCTGCACATGTGCAATTGTGGTCTTGAAGCCTACTGACAGTGCAGAAAAAAAATGGGCACTCTCCGATGATGATTTTTACGTCACGTCTACCTAGCAGCCCATAGCAGACTCGCGGACGTGGAAAGTATAAACAGGGGCTTTAGTCATACAGTGCTCTAGACAGCCCGCCTCATGATGAGCCCCGACACACCGCCACAGAAACAAGAACGAGATGCATTCTAACATAACTGTGGCATTAAACTCAGTTAGTGAGGGCTCGTTTAAAATATTGCACATAATAGGCCATTCAGAATACTTGTTAAAGTGCAATTAAATACCTTATATCTGCATACGATGTAGGTGGATACTTCTTAACCGACTACAAGCTCATCCTCTTTTGCATGCTTGTATGTGTGTGTGTGTGTGAAACGCAGTGCTAAAGTGTAATAGCTGGGCAGTTTGATAGCCGAATTATAATAGGCCGCCAAATAAAAATAATAATAGTTATTATTATTAGCTATAATTTAATACATTGATAGGAGAATGAGCCTAATATCATCTTGACTATCGACAGAGAAATCTGCTACAGTCGATATCTCTGACAATCGTCAATACACCATACTATCGTCTATCGGCACAACCCTATTTGTATTTTCAATGGTTCAAAAAATTCTAACTGACCCTCTGATGTCACATGGACTACTTTGATGATGTTTTTCTTACCTTTCTGGACATGGACAGTATACCGTACACACAGCTTCAATGGAGGGACTGAGAGCTCTCGGACTAAATCTAAAATATCTTAAACTGTGTTCCGAAGATAAAAGGAGGTCTTACATGTTTGGAAGAGCATAAGGGGGAGTTATTAATGATATAATTTTCATTTTTGGGTGAACTAACCCTTTAAGTATACCATAAAACACACAGAAAAATTATCTACAAATACTTAAGCAGCAAACTTTGCAAAACACAAAATGTAGGTCACTGCCAAAACGTCTGGCCCCAACTGTTCACACAAAAAGGGTTTAAAACACTTACTTGACTACATGCTCCAGTATCTGCAGCCCAAAGTGTCTGACCACTGCAGTCTGTGATATCTCCGCTAACTGAAGACCACATTCAACACAGAGAGGACTTTTCTCTTTGAACTCTTCAATAAACTACAACAACAGGGAAACGTATTAGAGAATTTAACAACATGTTGTACTGCATCATTACACAATTCATATTTTAGTATATGCAGTTCAAGGGACTGATCAGAACAGTAAAGTAAACTATTTTATGTTGTCTTAAAATTATTTGTTTTGTAAAAAGAAAACTTATAACAGACCTATTAAACTGAGTTTACATCATGGGGGGGGGCAACAATTTCCATGTGCACATTGTTTTAAAAAAATGACAAGTCATCAACAAATCAGTTGATGTAATTCAAAGACATCAGTGCATATTTTATTTACACATTAGAAAAACCTGAAAACATATTAGCTAGCTGTTGTTGTTTTATCGTACTTCTTCCTAAGTGAGGTGCTCCATACTTCAGATATGAGCAGCTACAAATAGTCTCGTCTTCATATATTTGTGTGGTACACCTCACCTCAGCGTCTGTTAACAAGTGTTATTGTGTACTTATACCGAATGCTCTGCATCTGTAAAGGCGAGGATGTAAATGTGCATGGCATGCAACATTTTATGTATGCGAGATATTCAAAGAAATGTTGCCTATTTCTAACTTCCACATGTTTCTTGACAGATATTGATAAGATTGGTATGATAAGGCAACAAACAAGAACATCAAAACTTATTAATATCACGATTTGTGCGTATGAATATTTGAACAAAACAAAAACGCGAATGATATGGAGGAACGATTAACGGGAGTTCCCAATACAATGTTATGTGACATTCATAATATGGATTTATAAATTAATGCATTCATAATAGCCTTTTAATCGTATTTGAATTTAGACATAGTTCACCTTTAGGGCCTCCAGACGGTACGTTTGGCTTGATTCTGCCTCCATCATCACATTCACAGCCTTTATGAGCTCATCACACAGCGCACGTATCGGTTCAGCCATGGCTTTTAAACACGTCCAAGAAGATGGAATGTAACACAACAGTAGATCTGTAAAATGTACTGCACACTCCACTACAAGCTCAACATACATAGGCGAGCATAAAAAAACGTGGTCGGTGCCTGCTGTCCACAGACCGCCTCAATCAAGATGGCGGAAGTTACGTGACCTCTGGGAATTGTAGTTTTTTTTAACATTGTTTCTAAATACCAACTGCGTCTCTATTCGCCTATAAGCCTTAAAAGTATAATATTTTTGTGACTAAAAGTATATGCCTTTGAGCTCATACTTTGTAGCAAAGAGTAGGGAAGATTTGTGAAATGTGCTCTCTGCCATATGTGTCCCATTACCGCAAACCAACTGTCATTCATCCTGTCACAGGCATCCTCGTATACATTCCACAATAAATATAATTAAATTAAAACAACCAAATAAATTAAAATTAAATTAAATTAAATTAAATACACAGATGACATTAATTAAATATTTGTTAATCACTATGAATTTAAGAAGTCCTCTCAGGGCATATGAAAAATAACCATGGTTTTATTATAGTAAAACTGTAGTAACCGATTGTTTTTTGGCTTGTTGTCTACCGTTTGTATGCTTGCATGTTTGTAACTCTAAACCAAATCCTCTTTCTTCCAAACCAATTGTAGGTTACCAGCTGTTAGACTAATAAAACATGATGGTAAATTTTATATAATTTAATGAGTAATAAGAAATAAATATCTCCAATCTTCTTAAGAACAATTAGGAAATATGTTCAGTCCACCTGTTTTTTTTTTTTTTTGTTTGTTTTTTTTTATCAATTTACTTTTAACACTTGGTTAAGTAGGGCAAAGTGAACAAAACCAACACCTCTCTCAGTCTTATTTCCTTTTTAATTTTGTGTGGTTTATTTTTCCACATCAAATTATATAGTCTAATAATTTATCTTATGATGAATTATGGCAATACAAGAAACTCTTACCTTCTGCTATTGATAATAAAACTCGACCAGCTAGCCAAAATTTTTACTCATTTTTAATTATGTCTTTTCAGACTACCCATACAACCTTTTCTTCCAAAAGCACCTAGCAACAAATTTATCTATTTTTAGCTTTTGATAAAGGACTCATCTATAAAAAAGCACCCATTTTCCATCTAAATTTCACAAAAAGAGGAAACCAAAGTTGCCTAGCTATACTAACATCACATGAATTAAGTTATTGCTGTTTGCAATTGTTCAATTTGATAATAATAATGTGACCTAAAGTATATGGCTGTTAGGAATGTTGGCCTAATTAACTGCCACCCCACTTTCTGGGATAGGGAACCCTAACAATGATATTTTTAACACAGCTAGTTCAAATAAATGAACTAGAAGCCAGAGTACTTCTCAGACTTGAAACTAGAAGTCAGAGTACAGAGTGTAGTATGTTAATACTTTATTAACAAGTGACTTGCATGTCGTAAGCATGATTAGCATGTCCTTAACAAGTTTCTAACATGTTGCTAGAATTATTAGTAAGTTACTATCGTGTCGTTAGCATGCCTACCAAGTAACTAGCATGTTGTTAACATGTTTCTAGAATGTTGCTAGCATGATTAGTAAGTTACTAGCATGTTGGTAGTATGATTAGCAAGTGACACCGTTGCCAACAGATCCAGTCTGTATCCAGATCAGAGGGTCACTGCAGTCACCCGGATCCAGTACGTATCCAGACCAGATGGTGGATCAGCACCTAGAAAGGACCTCTACATCCCTGAAAGACAGCGGAGACCAGGACAACTAGAGCCCCAGATACAGATCCCCTGTAAAGACCTTGTTTCGGTGGTCCTCTGAGACAAGACTACAGGAAGACTACACGCCATTGGGGTGAACCTGCAGTGCCATCGAGTGGGCGTAGCAGTCTGGCGGCGTGGACGCTCGAGGCGGAGTTACGGGGGCAGACGAGCTCGCTGCTGGCCGTCCGTGATGTGGAGGGGCAGCTGCCATCTGTGAGGGAGCGGAGGAGTCGGTGCCATTCACCAGGGGACCGGACCGGAGCCTGCTGCCGTCCACCAAGAATGGGGAGGAGCAGGGAACAGGGGACTGCTGCCAGTTGCCCAAAACCGGAGAAGCTGTTGCCATCCCAGCAGAGAAGTGTCGTACTGTCCACCGAGGGCCATCCAGTGCCACCGCCAGGCAGCAGGAAGGAGTTCACCCAGTTGGTGGAGGGGCGAGAGTCACCGTGAGTAGGGGTAGAGCGCAGTCTCGGGAGTACCCCCCAGCCTGCCAGGGGCGATGGGGGTATGTGACAAGTGGGGCGGGGCCGAGAGCTGTGGGAACAGAGCGAGGACGGTGGAGTGATTGGAAATGAGAGACAACTGTGACACTCACCAGTCTTGAGTACTACGGAGGAGATTGGAAGGATAAAAAAGAGGAGCGATGACAGTGAAGGACGAGAGAGGACCAGAGCTGTTTTGTGTTTTGCTTTTGTTTGTGTGTGGCAGTCGTCCACGAGGGGCTGTTGCGCTGTTTTGAGTTTATTTTGAAATTAAAGTTTTTATTCGAATGTCTGCTGGTTCCCACCTCCTACTTCCTGTGATTATGGCGTTTTTATTATTACAGTTATCATTATAAGCAAGTGACTAGCTTGTTGCTAGCATGATTAGCAAGTGACTGGTACGTTGCTCGCATTACTAGCAAGTGACTAGAATGTTGTTTAGCTTGATTAGCAAGTAACTAGCATGTTGGTTACATGATTTATTAGCATGTTTATGACTTTATTAACCACTTCCTTGAAGTATTCGGTCAACCAGTAGGAGGTGCTTCAGCGGGTGAGAAATTATATCATCTGAAACAAGGAAAAACCTCTGTGCAGGACTATGCCCTATGCTTCCGTACTCTTGCAGCCTCGAGTGGTTTGAATGAGCATGCCCTGTTGACTACCTATCACCAAGCATTAGAGCCCTCTTGCAGTTGCATACGGGGGCGGACGAGCTCGCTGCTGGCCGTCCGTGATGTGGAGGGGCAGCTGCCATCTGTGAGGGAGCGGAGGAGTCGGTGCCATTCACCAGGGGACCGGACCGGAGCCTGCTGCCGTCCACCAAGAATGGGGAGGAGCAGGGAACAGGGGACTGCTGCCAGCTGCCCAAAACCGGAGAAGCTGTTGCCATCCCAGCAGAGAAGTGTCGTACTGTCCACCGAGGGCCATCCAGTGCCACCGCCAGGCAGCAGGAAGGAGTTCACCCAGTTGGTGGAGGGGCGAGAGTCACCGTGAGTAGGGGTAGAGCGCAGTCTCGGGAGTACCCCCCAGCCTGCCAGGGGCGATGGGGGTATGTGACAAGTGGGGCGGGGCCGAGAGCTGTGGGAACAGAGCGAGGACGGTGGAGTGATTGGAAATGAGTGAAAACTGTGACACTCACCAGTCTTGAGTACTACGGAGGAGATTGGAAGGATAAAAAAGAGGAGCGATGACAGTGAAGGACGAGAGAGGACCAGAGCTGTTTTGTGTTTTGCTTTTGTTTGTGTGTGGCAGTCGTCCACGAGGGGCTGTTGCGCTGTTTTGAGTTTATTTTGAAATTAAAGTTTTTATTCGAATGTCTGCTGGTTCCCACCTCCTACTTCCTGTGATTATGGCGTTTTTATTATTACAGTTATCATTATAAGCAAGTGACTAGCTTGTTGCTAGCATGATTAGCAAGTGACTGGTACGTTGCTCGCATGACTAGCAAGTGACTAGAATGTTGTTAGCTTGATTAGCAAGTAACTAGCATGTTGGTTACATGATTTATTAGCATGTTTATGACTTTATTAACCACTTCCTTGAAGTATTCGGTCAACCAGTAGGAGGTGCTTCAGCGGGTGAGAAATTATATCATCTGAAACAAGGAAAAACCTCTGTGCAGGACTATGCCCTATGCTTCCGTACTCTTGCAGCCTCGAGTGGTTTGAATGAGCATGCCCTGTTGACTACCTATCACCAAGCATTAGAGCCCTCTTGCAGTTGCATACGGGGGCGGACGAGCTCGCTGCTGGCCGTCCGTGATGTGGAGGGGCAGCTGCCATCTGTGAGGGAGCGGAGGAGTCGGTGCCATTCACCAGGGGACCGGACCGGAGCCTGCTGCCGTCCACCAAGAATGGGGAGGAGCAGGGAACAGGGGACTGCTGCCAGCTGCCCAAAACCGGAGAAGCTGTTGCCATCCCAGCAGAGAAGTGTCGTACTGTCCACCGAGGGCCATCCAGTGCCACCGCCAGGCAGCAGGAAGGAGTTCACCCAGTTGGTGGAGGGGCGAGAGTCACCGTGAGTAGGGGTAGAGCGCAGTCTCGGGAGTACCCCCCAGCCTGCCAGGGGCGATGGGGGTATGTGACAAGTGGGGCGGGGCCGAGAGCTGTGGGAACAGAGCGAGGACGGTGGAGTGATTGGAAATGAGCGACAACTGTGACACTCACCAGTCTTGAGTACTACGGAGGAGATTGGAAGGATAAAAAAGAGGAGCGATGACAGTGAAGGACGAGAGAGGACCAGAGCTGTTTTGTGTTTTGCTTTTGTTTGTGTGTGGCAGTCGTCCACGAGGGGCTGTTGCGCTGTTTTGAGTTTATTTTGAAATTAAAGTTTTTATTCGAATGTCTGCTGGTTCCCACCTCCTACTTCCTGTGATTATGGAAAAACCTCTGTGCAGGACTATGCCCTATGCTTCCGTACTCTTGCAGCCTCGAGTGGTTTGAATGAGCATGCCCTGTTGACTACCTATCACCAAGGATTAGAGCCCTCTTGCAGTTGCATCTTGCCGCATATGATGACACCATAGGGCTTGAGCGTTTTCCGCCAATTCTCTATCTGGGTTCCTAATCGGCTGTATGAAGGATATTTAATGCCAAAAACCCACATGTTCCACTCTGCCAACCAGAGCTTCCCAGCTTTCCAGAATCCCAACACTAGCCCATGTAAGTAGAAAACACACAGCTGTCCTTGGCCAAACATCGCCTCAGGCTGACACAGGGATTGTGTCTTTACTGCTGCCAGGGGGACATATCATACAGATGTGTCCCATCCTTCATCTAACGCCCCGTGATGAGTGTGGTTTCTTCTTCCTCAGTCAATGTACAACCTCTGACTACTGTCGTGCAACTCACTCCTGCTCATGAAAAGACTCGATGACATCCCATATAAAGTCCCCTTGGCCAGTGAGAGGTTCGACACTGCGTGGTCACATCCAGCTTCGTGTGGGCCAGTTACACATGGAGGACATTTGTCAACTGGTTCTAGAGGATTCCACTACTGGGATAGTTCTTATAGATTTTTCTGGGTGCTGGGTGTGAAAGTCTGTGAGCAAGTTGGGGTCTAGGATATCTTGGCGAGGAACCCAAAATCTTTCCTCGGGTCCATAATCCTCCCAGTCAAGGTACTCCAATCGTCCGCCACGGTGTTGGGAGTCTAGAATCTCTTGTAACGTGTAGATGGGCTCAGCTTCAATGGGTGGCAATGGGGGTTCATCGTCAGGGACCGGGTCTGCGGTAGGAATGGAAACAGATGGGTGATGTAAACATGAAAGGTTGGATGTATCTGATTCTGAGCAGGTAGATGTAACCGGTAGGTGACGGGATTTATTTGTCTCTCCACAGGGAAGGGTCCAATGTATTTAGGACTAAGTTTTTTGCAAGGTTGTCTCAATCTGATATCTCTAGTTGATAGCCATACAGTCCAGGGTGGTAGGTGGGATGTGGTCTCCTGTGAGCATCAGCAAAGTGTTGGTGACGATTTACAGCCTGCTGGAGATGTTGATGAGCCTGATCCCAAACTCTTTCACTGTTCTCACACCAGTTATTAACTGCAAGGACCTCTGAAGGTTCACCGGACCAAGGAAACAATGGGGGTTGGTAGCCAGGACACATTGGAAAGGTGTAAGGTTAGTAGAGGACTGACGGAGCAAAATCTAAGCATATTCTGCCCAAATCAGGTTCCAAAGATTTTGGTTTTGGTGACAAAAGGTTCTGAGGAATCGGCTAATGTCCTGTATCTTTCTTCAGTTTGTCCATTGGCTTGGGGGTGATATCCGGAAGTGAGACTAACCGTTACATTGAGTAGAGAGAAGAATGCCCGCCTGTCACGGTTCATGAATGCACCGTCTCCAGCTGTATTCATGTTACGTCATGTTGATTGTTTCATGTGGGTGTTCCCGCTGATCGTCTGATAAGCGGCAGGTGCAGCTCATTCCAACAGCCTATTTAACGCCCTGTCTTTCGTCTCTTGTTTGTCAGATCGTTGTTTGAGGTCCTCCATGTTAGATGTCTGATTCTCGTGTTCCTGCCTTGCTTTGTCTCCTGTTTCGGTTTGCTCTGGATTGTTCCCTTCGCACACAGATTATCGTCACCTCACTCGGATCTACCACCAACGTCATCTTTACCAGCGCACTCAACTCACCTACTCACCAGTCTGTGCTGCCATCGAGGTTCCTGCGCCACTCTCCAACCTTCCATCATCACATCATTTACAATAAACTCTGTTTACTTGCTTTTGCCTCCTGTGTTTCCATACCCAGTCCTAACAGAATGATCTGACCATCATGGAGGAAGCGAGTTCTCACCTCCATCTGAAGGAAGTGTTCAGTAAGTCTCGTGCTGCTTCTCTTCCTCCGCATCGTCCCAAGGACTGTGCTATAGATTTATTGTCAGGTAAGTCTCCGCCTAAAGTCAAATTATATTCACTTTCTGTTCCGGAAAGGGAGGCTATGGAGAAATATATTTCTGATTCTCTAGCTTCGAAGTTCATCCGCCCTTCCTCTTCTCCTGCAGGGGCGGGGTTCTTTTTTGTGGGAAAGAAGGACGGATCACTGTGACCTTGTATTGATTACCGGGGACTGAACAACATCACGGTAAAGAATACTTATCCTTTGCCATTGATGTCTTCGGCCTTCGAGAGGTTGCAGGGAGCGTCAATTTTCACAAAACTGGACTTACGCAATGCTTATCATTTGGTTCGTATCAGGGAGGACATATAGATTTTTTCTTCTTCTTTCCAGGAACATGTGCAGCACGTCCGATGAGTGCTTCAGAGGTTGCTAGAGAATGGGCTTTTTGTCAAGGCGGAGAAATGCGAGTTTCATGCACAGTCAATTCCATTTCTGGGGTATATCGTGTCGACTGAGGGAATACGCATGGATCCCGAGAAGGTTAAGGCTGCAGTAGAGTGGCCAAGTTCAGATTCCCTTAAGGGCCTACAGAGGTTTCTGGGGTTCGCTAACTTCTACCGGCGTTTTATTCGAAACTTCAGCCAACTAGCCGCACCTCTGACCGCCTTGACCTCCGCCAAGACTGCGTTCAGGTGGTCAGACACAGCTGAGGCTGTGTTTGCCAAACTGAAGAGCCACTTCATTTCAACCCCTATTTTGATCACCCCTGACGACAAGGTCCATCTTTCCGCGTATTTTTCATATCGTTTATCTCCTGCTGAACGAAATTACGATATTGGTAACCGAGAATTGTTGGCAGTTAAGATGGCATCGGAGGAATGGCGACACTGATTAGAAGGATCGAGGGTTCCTTTTATTGTATGGACTGACCACAAGAATTTAGAGTATATTAGCACCGCCAAAAGGTTGAACTCCAGGCAGGCTCGATGGGCACTTTTTTTCGGACGTTTTGACTTTACTATCTCGTACCGCCCGGGTTCCAAAAATTTCAAACCCAACTCCTTGTCACGTATTTTTGACCATTCCGAACACCAATCCACTCCCGAGTGTATTTTTCCTGAGACATTAGTGGTCTCCACTCTCACATGGGAGATCGAATCGAAGGTCAGAACGGCCTTAGAAGGGGTAACGCCTCCGCCCGGGTCCCCACCGAACCGCTTATTTGTGCCAGAGAGATTAAGGTCCAACGTTATCCAGTGGGGACATTGCTCTAATGTAGCTTGCCATCCAGGGGTAAACCGCACTAGATTTTTAGTTAAGCAATGATTCTGGTGGCCACTTATGGCTCGCGACATTCACAGTTTTGTTTTGGCTTGCTCGGTTTGTGCCACTGGTAAGACTTCCAATCAGCCCCCTGATGGGTTACTCCAACCGCTGCCGGTCCCTTCGAGACCCTGGTCCCACATCGCTCTAGATTTTATTACCGCCCTCCCACCCTTCCAGGGCAACACGGTAGTTTAACCGTGGTGGACCGGTTCTCGAAGGCAGCCCACTTTATTCCCTTGCCCAAATTACCCTCAGCCAAGGAGACAGCGTTGACCGTCATAGATCACGTCTTTCATTTACATGGCCTCCCGATAGATGTGGTTTCCGACAGGGGACCCCAATTTGTGTCCAAATTTTGGCGAGAATTCTGTAGATTACTGGGAGCGTCTGTAAGTCTGTCCTCAGGCTTTCACTCCCAGAGCAATGGTCAAACCGAGAGAGCCAACCAAGATTTGGAAAGGGTGTTGCGATGTTTGGTCTCCAAGAATCCTTCCTCCTGGAGCCAACAATTGTCTATGGTGGAGTATGCCCACAATACCTTACCAGTATCAGCTACGGGCCTATCTCCTTTTGAGTGTAGTGTAGGTTACCTATTTTTCCCAGTCTGGAATCTGAAGTCGCGGTCCCCTCCGTTCACGCCTTCGTCCAGAGGTGTCACAGCACTTGGACTAGAGCCCGTGAGACTCTACTCCAAGTGGTGGCGTGCACCAAGGCCAAAGCCGATCGCCACCGGTCTAGGCCTCCCGTATACGTCGTGGGTCAAAGAGTGCGGCTTTCTACTAAGAATATTCCTCTCCGCTCCATATCTAATAAATTGGCTCCCAAATTTATTGGCCCGTTTACTGTCACCAAGATCATTAGTCCGGTGGCAGTCCACCTTAAACTCCCTCCTGCGTATAGGAGAATTCATCCCGCCTTCCATGTATCCAAAATAAAGCCCGTATTTCATTCTCCCATTAATCCGCCTACCCCGGCTACTAGAATGCAAGTTTTTTTTCATCAGAAGTAGGTAGATCGGTGACAAAATCAACTCCTATATGAGGACCAAGGACGATGGGGAATAGGCAAAGAAACTAGTTTTCCTGTAGGTAATTGTCTAAGTACCTTGGTTATCGCACAGAGAACACAACCACTTCAAGAGTCTTATTTACCCCGGGGTGTCCTGTACCAACTGAGGAGTCTGGTTGTGAGATGAGGGCTTTGTGATGTTCCTCTGAGAGAAAATTTTACTTTAGCGGAGGCAGGTGTGGCAGGTGTGGCTGGTTAACTCAGGTGACGGGGATTGTGGTTGATTGGCAGGAACTGGAACTGCCTGATCCCTGACATATAGATGCTGTTCACATTGATAGATGTGATTACACAGTAATAGCGTGCTGATTTGCGATCAAACAGATGGTAATCATGCAGATACAGCCACATTTAATATAAAACACACTCACATATAAATGCAAAATGTTGAAAAATAAAACAAATAAAGAAAAAGCCAATAGCTAAGTTACACCTCCATCGGATGACAGGTGCGTCACAGCGCACATCACGGGCCATCACGAAAGAGCGCCAGAATTCAAAGAAACAAACTTCTGCCTATCTTTCACTTTTTTTGAAGATAAGCTCACTCTGTTTGTGGCACTGTACGCTAAAAAACCATGCTGTTTTTTTACTACCAAAACACAGTTTTCTGAGCATGAATTATTCCATAATGGACACAAACAATACTGTCCCTGAAGAACTGAAACGTCAATCAAGGAATTATCATGCATATTACAATTTTATTGCTTCATTGGACTAAACATGCTCCATGAGATGGCGTTCAGTGGACCCTTACCTTCCTAACTAAACTGGGATTTACAGATGTGGATGTGTTTATGACTCAGTATTACGACGAATCTGATATGTACTGCTTTTTTAGTCTTCATGTTTTGATGTGTTCTGCTTTAACAAATTTAGCAAATATATTCTTTATAAGCTTTCCATTGAAAAACAGCAATCTGTCATAGATGCTTGAGGCTTAGATCTTTCTAATGATATGTAGCTTGTTTTGATGAATTTTGTCCCGTTTCATTTAATCTATTCATAAACATTGACACATGCCAACAAGGACAGTTTAGTATACCGGCGTCCAGGTGCACGTTAACAGGTTAAACAAGATTACAGTCAAATACTGGTACCAACTTCCCCTCGTCCCATTCGCACTGGAACAGCTGTGTGACACCTACCGGCCACTATGAATATTTCGTCATGCCATATGGATTGGTCAATGCCCCCTCAGTCTTCCAAGGGTATATGAATGGGGTATTCCAGGAGTACCTACATCGCTTTGTGCTGGTCTACATCGATGACACTCCTGGAATGAGGCCGAACATCGCTTGCACCTCTCTGAAGTTCTCAAAAAACTCTGGGAACATTAGCTCTTCCTAAAATCTGAGAAGTGAACTTTCCGCCAAGCATCAGTCCAGTTCCTTTGCTATCAGATTAGCTCACAGGGTACCAAGATGGACGAGGGGAAGGTAGAAACCATAAAGACCTGGCAAAAACCCACGACAATCAAAGAACTCCAGCATCTGATATCAATTCTAAGGTTTTTCTAATTTCTATCATTGTTTCCATTCCCAACTACAGCTCCGTCACAGCCCCTCTCACCAACCTCATGAAAGGCAAGCCTAAGTCTCTGTCCTAGTCACCCAAAGCCACTACTGCCATGGAAACAAGCATATATTGGCTCTACTACTGGTCCACCCGGACCCTCAGTAGCCTTTAATGGTGGAAGTGGATGCCTCAACATCTAGAGTTGGAGCCATCATGTCCTAACAGCAGGGGAATCCTCCTTGGCTTCATCCATGTGCCTTCTTCACCCAGAAGTAAAACTATGACATTGGGAATAGATAGCTATTAGCCATCAAACCTGCCCTTGAGGAGTGGAGACACTGGTTGGAGGGTGGCTCACCACCCGTTTGTAATTTACACAGATCTTTGAAATCTTAAATATATCTCCAGGAAGCCAAGAGACTAAATCCCAGCCAAGCCGGTTTGGACCTCTTCGTTACCCGATTCCATTTCACCATCTCTTACCATCCAGGGACTAAAAACATTAAAGCAGACACTCTTTTAAGACTACATGCTCAAAATGATCCATCAGAGAATCCTGAACCAATCCTCCCATTCTGTGTGATTGTCAGCCCCATTCAATGGACACTGGACGAGGATATCGTGGCCACCAGTGTCTCCGATCCTGCTCTGCTTGGGTGCCCCCCTACCCACACCTACATTCCTTGCAGCCAAAGGACCCCATTAATCCATACTTGTATTCTCATCACAGTGGATATATTTCCCAAGGCCTGCTTTTAAACAATATTTTTCAAAACTTTGGCATACCCGAGAACATTGTATCAGATAGAGGTCCCGAATTCATCTCCCGAGTTTGGAGTTCTTTCCTCTCACTCCTTGGTGTGACCATACATCTATATTTTGGATATCATCCCCAGAGCAATGGTCAAATGGTAAGGAAGATCTATGACAGCAAATCAATGCCAATAATAACCGAGCGCACAAGTGATGCTGGCAGGTGCGCTAAATCGCTTCCACGAGAGGTAAACTGAATCGGACGCGAGGAAACCATAGACAGTAAAAGAAATGGACACAGCGAAGTGAAGCCCATTTTTAGCGTTTTTTAGCACTTCCGTTTCTGACACGCAGACTCAAACTAAGCTTGATGACGTCAGCAACCTGTCTGACAGATGTAAATCTTCTAGTAGCTGTGCGTGCAAACAACCATCGTTAATCTTGCAAAGACGGCGAGCTTGAGCGGGGAGTGAGCAGGAGTAAGTATTCTGATTAATTATTTTGTATAGTATTTTAAAATGTAACACCAGTACGCCATATTAAGTTAATTGCCTGCGAGCTTCTCCTCCTGTCTGTATGGTAATTTCTCTTCTGTGCGACAGAGAGTCGAGTGGTTATGACGCAATCTTTATCCTATTTTTACAAAAACTGTTTCTACGTGGCCATAATGTAACATAGAAGGTAATGGAGCTCTTTATACATTGTCATGTATCTTTAGAAATAAATAATGGAAAAATGGAGTCTTTAAATGCCTCAGATGTAAAGTTATCGGTAGCTACTCGCATCTCAGCTTGTATAACAGACATTTCTTGCTGGATGAAGGACCATCACATTCAACTCAACCTTGCCAAGACAGAACTGCTTGTGGTTCCAGCAAACCCATCGTTTCAGCACAATTTCACCATCAAGTTAGGCACATTAACCATAACTCCTTCAAAACAGCCAAAAGCCTTGGAGTTATGATTGATGATCAGCTGACTTTCTCAGACCACATTGCTAAAATTGTCCACTCCTGCAGATTTGCTTTATACAACATTAAGAATATCAGGCCCTTTCTTTCGGAACATGCTGCACAACTCCTTGTTCAAGCTCTTGTTCTGTACAGGCTGGACTATTGCAATGCTGTCTTGGCTGGTCTTCCTGCCAGTTCTGTCAAACCTTTAAAATTAATCTAGAACGCTGCAGCAAAATTAATTTTTAATGAGCCGAAAAGAATACACATCACACCCCTGTTTATCAATTTGCAATGGCTACCAATAGCTGCTCGCATAAAATTCAATGCATTGATGTTTACCTAAAAAAACACCACTGGCTCACACACATTTACCTAAATGTATTACTTCAGACTTATATGCCCTCTAGAAGCTTGCATTCTGCAAGTGAACATTTCTTAATTGTGCCATCCCAGAGAAGCACAAAGTCACTTTTACAGACTTTTAAATTAAATGTTTCCTCCTGGTGGAATGACCTCCCCAACTCAATCCGAACAGCTGAGACCTTAGCCATCTTCAAGAATCATCTTAAAACCCATCTCTTCCATCTTTATTTGACCCTTTAACTTCAGCACTCACTACTCTAATTCCTTTCAAAAAAAAATAAAAAGAGAAAAATCAAACTACCTTTCTAATCTTTTTGTATTCTATTTTCTTTCATTTATTATACAATTATATATATATATATATATATATATATATATATATATATATATATATATATATATATTTATATGCCATGTCAACAGTCACAGCAGTCGCATTCACAACAGACCCGGAAGAGAAGACAATGCTGAATTTTTTTATTTTTGGACTAAAATGTATTTTCGATGCTTCAACAAATTCTAACTGACCCTCTGATGTCACATGGACTACTGTGATGATGTTATTATTACCTTTCTGGACATGGACAGTATACCATACATACATTTTCAATGGAGGGACAGAAAGCTCTTGGACTAAATCTAAAATATCTTAAACTGTGTTCTGAAGATGAATGGAGGTCTTACGGGTTTGGAATGACATGAGGGTGAGTCATTAATAACATAATTTTAATATTTGGGTGAACTAACCCTTTAATAAAGCCAATCTCTCCCGTGAACTGCCAAAATACAGACAGCACATCACATGTCCCACCAGAGACAGTAATATATTGGATCACTGTTACACCACAATAGAGGATGCATATCTCTCTGTTCCAGGAGCAGCTTTGGGATGTTCTGATCACTGTTTGGCTCATCTTATACTAACCTACAAGAAGAAACTAAAATAAACTACACCTGTATTAAGGACTGTAAAAAGATGGACTAATAAAGCAGAGCAGGATTTACAATCTTGTTTTGACCTAACTGATTGGAGTGTTTTTGAAGCTGCTGCCACTGATCTGGATGAACTCACAGAGACTATAACATCCTATAACAGTTTCTGTGAGGATATGTGTATTCCTACCAGGACTCATCTAACTTACAACAATGACAAGCCGTGGTTCACTGCAAAACTCAGACTCAAACTCAGCTCCTTCAGGCCAAAGAAGATGCTTACAGGATAAGCATTGTATAAACAGGCTAAATACACACTGGAAAAGGAGATGAAAGTGGCAAAGAGGAATTATTTTGGAAAAATAAGAACTCAGTTCACTTCCACCGACTTAGCATCAGTGTGGAAAAGTCTGAAAGAGATCACCAACTACAAGACAATACACATCAAGCAGCCACACAATTAGCATCAGAGCTTCCCAGGGCTGCATTCTCGCCCCCCTGCTCTTCTCTCTGTATACTATCGATTGCACATCTAAGGACCCCTCTGTCAAGCTCCTGAAGTTTGCAGACGACACAACATCGGCCTCATTCAGCACAGTGACGAGTCAGCTTACAGATGGAGGTTAAGGGACCAGTGGATGGAGTTTATTTTTACAGAGCATCAACGGAGTTGTGCAAGTGTTTTTGTTTGTTCCCTGCATTTCGAAGATGCTTGTTTTACAAACAAGGCCCAGTTTGACGCCGGATTTGCACATCGTTTATTTCTTAAGGATAATTCAGTCCCAACGAAAAAGGGTCGTGATCGTGTGTTGGAACCGCATGCGGTGAGTAAAACTGCTTCAAATATCTCTGTGTTGTTAACTTAGCTATCGGCGCCTAAGCAAATCAAGTAAACAATATGCGATGTTGTCATCAAACTGCACTTTCCACATGTACAGCTTAAAAAAAAAAAAAAAAAAAAAAAAAAAAAAAGACGACATAAAGTGGAACTTAGTCATTTTCCAAAACCGCTAAGCAAATATATACAGTTTCAGTACATACCACATAGAGACGTCGTTGCTGATGCTGCTCTTGTTAAATTTCAGCCTCTGGATCTGATTCTGGATCATAAATATACGCTGAATCTGACTGTTAGCCATGGTTTGTTTTGGATGTTTTTTTTCCTCACGGTAATGTCACAGACGCTCTCAACGCAAAAGCTTACTCGCGCTCTTGATTCTTTAGCTCCGCCCACACGTCACGCCTCCAGCCGGTCGTGTTTTTCCGGGAAAAATCGGTACAGAGTATCTTTCTCTTATGAATATAATAAAACCAAAGACTTTTTTGAGTTATGAAGGATGCAGTACTACTCTATAGGTACTCAAGATTAACAGGATATTGAGTGAAAACGAGCATTTCACCCCCCCCCTTTAATATTAGCATTTCTTAACATTAATAAATGATTTATAATAATTAATATAAAATACAAACATTTATGTACAAAAACAAATGTTTTAAAAAACAATTAAAATTTAAGCTAAAATAAGCAAAAGTATAAAGTAAAATGTGTGTATGACAGCTTCTTTAAATGCATTTGACTGCTCTCAGCACCTGTACCGTAAGTCAAGTCAAGTCACCTTTATTTATATATACAAAATACATTGCATCAAAGCAACTGAACAACATTAATTAGGAAAACAGTGTTTCAATAATGCAAAATAACAGTTGAAGGCATTCATCATTGAATTCAGTGATGTCATCTCAAGTTAGTTTAAATAGTGTCTTTTTTGCAATTTGCAATCAAGTCAATAATTTCACTGTAAATGAAGTGACCCCAACTAAGCAAGCCAGAAGCAACAGCGGCAAGGAACCAAAACTCCATTGGTGACAGAATAGAGAAAAATATTGGGAGAAACCAGGCTCAGTTGGGGGGCCAGTTCTCCTCTGACAAGGCAAGGAGAACTCAGACAAGGTCTGAGGTCACACTTTCATCAGGTTTCTCAGTGGGTGCTTAATAATTTTGTTAAACTATAACAATATATATATTACAGACAGGGACCACTTTGGCAAGTTTACTTGAGTTTATTGAAAACAATTTATCTTTGGCTGCATGGTTCCTTATGGGTTTTTTTCAATCAACTTTACCTTCTGCATCTCCATTTAAGTTCTTCCTCCCTCTCCTCATCCTCAATCTCCTTCTCCATTTACTTCTTCTCATCCTTATCATTCTTTTCATCCTCCTCCTCATCCTTCTCATCCTCATCCTTCTTATCCTCCTCCTCATTTTCCATCTCCATACCCTTCTCAGCCTCTTCCTCATTCTTATTATCCTCATCCTTCTTTTCATCCTCCTCTTCATTTTTATTCTCCTTCTCATCCTCCTCCTCATTCTTCTCATCATCCTCCTCGTTCTCCTCTTTCCCTTGCGGTCAGTGTCATATTTTATTATTATTAAATGTACGTAGTATGGAATATCCAATGGTTATAACCAACGCTTCTATATTTAGCTGTAGATCAGCTATAGACCATTACTCTGCTTCAGAAGCCTGTCCAAAATCAGTTCATGGGGAGAAACAGACATGTCTATATCACATACTTATCACCATGAAGTAAATAAAATGCAGAATTGTCAAATTCGCATACTTTTCAGAACATTTCGTGAGCACAGATACTCTATACTGCTTAATACGGTGCCATATATTTCAAGGATGCAGTTCACATGAACATATGTTTTTTTTATGCTAATACAGAGGGGTATATATGCTTTGATCAGTGTAGGATGATGACGTGACTCAATACAACAGCTGACTACATTAAAAGCTTTTACCGTTCTAATCGCAGATCTGTGGCCATTATTGGAACTGAAATGTTTAATAAACCCTGAAACACACGGGTGATTCTCATGAAATCCAGATATAGCAGGTGTCTAGCATCAGAATTTTTAAAATGCCCTTGAAGCCAATTTTCTTTTTGCACATATAAGATTGAGGTCTGAACTTACTATAACCATTATTTTTAGAAGATTTAAAAAAATATTTCCTATATAATTTTTTTATTTTTTAGATGAAGTCCATAAAAAATTATCATTACCGCAACATGACATTACATTAAATATATGGTTAAAAATGTGTATTTTTGGCTAATGTTAAAGTAGACCCTTATTACTCATGCTCAAAGCTATGTTAAACTCTGGAAATATTACTTTTTCATATTTATTATTTTTTGTAATTTCCTTATTTTCTCTCATTACCGAAACATGCGCGATGACTTACAATTTCTTTTATTTAATTATTTTACTAAAAGATACCATACACATTTGTCATGTAGCAGACTTTAAATAAGCAGTGTTGTATAATATGTATATGCATTTTAAAACAAATTATGATGATCTAATTATTGCTTAATTTGTAAAAAATATACATGTTGCGGTAATGAAAATGTCATTTCGGTAATGAGGATCAATGTTTCGGAAATGATATTTAGCTCAAACATTGACTGTTGACAAAGGGGTTTGATGCCTAACCCTATATTACATATTTAAAACTCATACAATTTTTAAAAGAACATTTATTTCATAAACAGTGTTTCATTTTCTCATTTATTGTAATCATCACAATACCATGACTTGTGTTAACAAGTTACAATCTTGTGCTCTTCTTAAGAATCATGTCATGTAGCCTACACTGTAGTACTAACAATTATACAACCATTAGTATACATTTTATCATTCTAGTTAAACATACAACCCTGTGATGAGAACTATTTCAATGTAACATATCATCATGTGGTCCTGAGAAACATTTAAATTTAACAGCATCATGTGCTCTTGTAAAAAGAATTTAGTTTAGCTAAAACAATTTGGTCCTGACATTGAACCACACAAACTTTTTCTGAGAATAATTTAATGTGAAGAACTTGAATAGCAGCAACTCGATTTGAGTTGGTCAAACAACTAGAACAAACAACTGGAATGACTGCTCTGTACCAATCACCTTTTCCCTAAACTGTAACTCATTCATGAGCATTTCTTGTGTTTTGCCCATATGTCAGGTAAAATGCAGAAATGTCTAGCAGAGGAGGTGACAGGAAGTGGTTCTGGGATTATGTCCCGTATGTCCTGACGATAGTACCAGACCCTTTCTCCTGGAAATCTGATGCTTGGTACATAGAAGCGGTTCTCCCCTGCACAATTCATGGTGTCGACTTCATACTGCCCTTCAGCAATCTGTTTTAAAAACATTTATATAGCCTCTACAAATTTTGGCAGGACAGCATGTACTATAATGTAATGTAACTGAGAAATATTCACACATTAACAGAAATTTTGAAATTAAATTCACCTGTGTGACTGTACCAGGGAACAAGTCACCATCGTATTCAACCAGGACCCACTGTCCAACCTCTATGGTGGCCTCTGTTCTGTCAGGGTCCTCATCTCTTTCCTCAGAGAACATGTGGCAATTTGTAGAAAAGCACTGGCAATTTTTTCCACAAAAGCATGACACCTCCCGTGTATTTATGACTCCTGGTTTTGTGGATGTCAGCTGTTAGGGTGGAATTCAAAAAGACACATTGACTCAGTTACATACAATATTTTATGAGATTATTTCAGATACTGGTGTGGTCTGCTTTCCATGTTAATTACATGGAGAATTTAACTTATTTATTTAACTTCTGTAAATACATACTACTTAACTACATTTACTTATTAAACTACATTTCTTCATATTTAATCATATAATTAACATAAATGTTGACTCACTTGGTGTATTTTCAGTGTCCCAGGAACTGCTTTCAGGTTGGGGGGAACCAATTCGCGGCTGGCCTTTATTTTCTCCTCTGATACTTTGTACAGAGTCACTGATGAATTGTTCTTCAGCTGCTCATACAGAGAGTCTGCATCAGGAATACTGGTCCCATAAGAAACAATTCTGTCCGCAAGATTCTTCAAGGCCCCACCAACTCCATCTGGTGCACCTTTGCCATGTGATGCCTCAGTATAGTTCCAGGTCACCCATTCAAATCCATGCATAAAGGGCACAGTGGAGGCTAGATAGAAAGATGTTTTGTTTCTATACTGGGAAGTTGGGCCATCTGAAATGAAATGTAGGTTGTGGACTTCAGGATACTTTCCTCGTATGTATCTCAGCACTGGGTCAAGATGAGCCCAGGTTGCCACTGCATCGTGCTGTAGAGATGATGAGAGGGATGCAAAGGCTTCCACTCTGCCCCTACTGAGATAGAGTACCCCGGTGTGGAGGGTTACCTGATCATTCCCAGTTCCAAAATGGGTGTCCTTGATTTCTTTGGCATATTTGCAGCTGTAATTTTCGCTGTAATCTACATGCACAGCAACAGCATCATCTGTCAGGGTATCTTTCATTGCTTTCAATGACAAATATTGGTTCTTGACATTAAACATGTGAATGGCAAAACCTGGAAGGTGTTCTGTTGTTAGGGCCAGCAACCGCTCAATGGATGAGGTACGTTTTTCGAGGACCGTTTTCTTTGTCTGCCTTTCTTCTGTAGATCCATCCTTGAGGGTCTTTGTTACAGTGACAGACCTTGTGACCCACTCTTGCCAGATGACCGTGTTCCCCTGAGTGAGAGGATCTAAGGATGTGGGAAAGGTCTTTTCAATGCATTTTTGACATCTGCCGTACATGCAGGACATGTTGCCAGTGTCACACACACTGGACTGCACAAGATCCTCTGGGCTTGATGTTTCAATGATACCCAGTTGTTGCATTCTTTTTAATTTAAAGCCAATGTTCTCGTGCATTTTACATGCACACGTCTCTCTGTCTTTAACTTTAGGCCTAATAATCCAAAATGGCCTCAATCTAAAGAACTGAGCTTTGGACACTGTTTGCTCAGGATGTTCAACAAGGAAGCGTTGATGGAGTTTTGCCATGGTGTCTGTGAGTGCTCTTTTTCTATAAATTTGTCCCTTGCGACGAATCTCTCCAGACTTGCCATTTATGATAGTTGAGACATCATCCCGATGTAGGAACATGCTCACAATCTTGTCAAGTTGTTTGCGCCTGCTATTGATCATCAGTCCCTTTTTAGCCTCTCTGATACTGACCCTCTGTGAAATATTTGCTGGTAGCATTGCACTTTTTGTTCTATTAGCCGCCAGCCTTCTAATTTTTCTGTTTAGTGTCAGCAGTTGTGTTTTCTTTGCCCTAAGTTTCTCTTCAACATACCTTAGTTTTGCTCTTAATTTGGCCACAGTCCTTGATGCCCGCTCTCTTTTTTTAATGACTGGCCGTGTTCTCTGTGGGGTTGATGCCTCAATTGGCCCTTTCAGGTCTAAACTTTCTTTTGCTGGTGTTCTGTTCAGACTTTCATTATTTGTGTCTTGTTCCTGTCTGTTATTTTCTTCATTTCCAAAGGAATTTTCTGTCTCAGAAAATGAAGATGCTGGGGATAGATCTAGAAGTGCTTGCTCTTGCTTTTTTTTTCTGTAATATTTTGCAGAATTTTTCTTCCACATTTTTTTTTTCTCTCATGCTGTCTACTTGTGAGGTCTTGAGTAGTCTTAATTTTACCATTTTCTTTACGTTTCCGATACCTTAAAAAGAAAAAAATAATGAAAGGTGAAATGCAGTAAGCACTGACATAAATACAAATGCACACAATTTTTCATTTATGAATGGTAGGCGTGTGTGTGTTTGTGTGTGTGTGTGTGCATGCTTGTGTGAGTGTAAGCACGCACACACATGTCTGTGTGTGATGAGTGTGAAAGAGAGTGTGTATATCTACAATATAGCGTATACTGTACAATTATGTCAGCCTTCACATTTGCATGTCAGCAACTGTGTGTTTGTGTGTGTGTGTGTGTGTGTGTACTTATGTTTCTGTGTGCATACATGTGTCTGTGTGGGAATGAGTGCAAGTGTTGGTCAAAACAATTAATCCAAGTTATATATGCTCCCTATTATCGCCCTGTTCCCTGACCTTTCTCTCTCCTTTCTTCTGTACTCCTCAAGTAACACTGGATTACTATATATTTTTTCCCTATGCTTTGCAAGCCTTTCTTTCGCTGATGCCCTTTTCTTTTCAACTGATGCTTGCCTGTAACAAAATATACAATATCCATCTTGATTGAATGTAACATTTCATAAAAAAAGACATAGAAATACATTGTTTTACAGTAAAAAATTTAATAATAAAATTTAATAATATTACATTTATAGTAGGTGGCCTATACTGCATTCACAGTCCTTTTTGTGGATGCACTTCATAAAAATGAAAAATTTGTGAGCCCTGCTGGAGGGGTTGTAATAGCTATTTTGTTTGTGCAATCTGTTCAAGAAGTTAAGGCAAATATCAAGTTATATTGAAATTAGCTTATTAGCTTAGAGTTATAGTGCACATTCCTCCTTCATAAGTCTTTTTCTCATTACTGAAACATTGAGTATCTCTACCGCAACAGGCCTTCAATTGTTGCGGTGAATGATAATGGTGTTGCGGAGGATGAGCGACCTTAAACATTTTTGCTTACTGTTGAAGCTAAATGAGGGTTAGCTAAACTTTCCCTCTCTTTTTATATTTAGACCATAATGGGGTATATAGCAATCAAAAAATTAAAACGGCAACATTTTTTAAAACTTCACAAACTCATGTTTCGGTAATGAGAACTAAAAAGTTGTGTAGGTACTTTGACAAGCAACATTTTAACTTTTATCTGGAGAAAAAAAATAAGAACTGCTTACCTGGTAGCCATCTTGAGTGTCACAGTCAATTATGTCCCTTCCAGCAAAACTCCTTGAAAATGTTAGTTCCTTGAGGACTTAAACAATGATTGAAAATTGTTGCGGAGGATGAGAAAATTGGTCTTGGACACATTTATATTCCTTATTATTTTTATTACATTTACCAATGATCACAAAATACCACATGTTTATTTACTGTAAATGTTTATAGTACAACATGCACTGAAGCTTTTTATTTTTTATATTTTTTAATTATAAAATATTCCACCTCAAAGAACCCAAATCCAGTCATGGACACGTTGCGGTAATGAGAAATTTTCCCTTAAATGTGAAAAAAATTAATAAATTGGTATTTATTATGTAATTTGAAATCATGTGCAAAATAGTAGATGAAGAGATGTTTATAACTGTATCCTTCTTATTTTGATAGCATTTACTTTTATTATCAAAATGTTTCATGACACCTCATAAGTCTAATTTCGCGAGAATCACCCACACGTGATCGTAATCATGTGGTGAGTCAATCGCCAATCGTGAACAGCTGTGTCGCCATCAGTGCTCCAGCTGTCACTCTGGAGAAACTGCAGGCTGAATCAGCTGGCTGCTCTCGAACACTCTACTCTACTATACTTGATTCCACACATGATGGTCATGTGCATTGGCGCAGTCTTAGTCGGACAGTATTCTATCCGGTACCCGGAGATGGGTCTTTAATCTAGATTTAAACTGCAAGAGTTGTGGCCGTGTCTCTGTGAACAGCTGACCACATCAGCAGTTAACAGCCTTGCCTCCGTGGCCTGACTGAACTAACGCTGCGCTTGATATAAATATAAATAATCTAACAAGTTCCACAGCAATTTTTTTATGGTGCTGAAAAAAATAAATCTTAGTTGAGGTAATATATGAAACACATTACATGGTTAAATTTAAATAGGCGTGACTTGCTGTATTTTTCTAAATGCTGAATGGACTATAAAACTAATTCAGCAAAGCCAACTAAAAAAATAACCATTCAGATAACATTTTGAAGATTAAAAATTTACTGAAATTAAAATTAACTAAACAAAATTTCTGTGGCACTAGTTACTAAATAATAAAAAAAAAATTTTAACAGTGTAATGATTTTGAACACAGGAGCTTGATAATTCTTGTAAAAACAAAAAATTCCCAAAGGGGTAAAACTGGAACCAAAAACCTCTCGTTCACAAAAGAGAAGCAAAAAAACCACCTGCCACTCAGGCAGAATCAGTAAGGTGGACAGCTCCGCAGCAGCACAGTAGAGAGAGACCGGCAGACACGATGGTAAATCCTGATGCGGCAACCCCCGAACAGACAGGACTAGGACTTGGACTAAAACATGACAGGGTATAAGACATACAGAGTTAGCGAGTTTAGAGGAATAATCTGGCAAGGCAGGTGGGGAGACGAGGAAAAGAAGTAGGAGTGCTAATCAAAGGAGAAGGGGGAACAGTTGCGGGAAGCCAAGTGCTATGAGGAGCAGCTGGAGGAGATTAACAGCAGAGGGAAGGTGAGTGAGAAATAGGAGGGGAAGAGGAAAGGAATCTGAGTAAAAAAAGGAGGGAGA
This sequence comes from Carassius auratus, assembly GCF_003368295.1. Taxonomy (NCBI): domain Eukaryota; kingdom Metazoa; phylum Chordata; class Actinopteri; order Cypriniformes; family Cyprinidae; genus Carassius; species Carassius auratus. The sequence goes on along the minus strand of NC_039280.1, from coordinate 24,193,823 downwards.
AAGGAAAAGAGCCAGGATCATGACAGATTTCAGGAGAAATAAGTCAATAAGTCAAATATATATATATATATATATATATATATATATATATATATATATATTTGTCAGGTACAATGTATCATGCCAATTATATAATTAAATAATGAGAAACAAATTCATGATTAAATTCAGTTCCTATTCAGATGAATACATAACATCCGTTGCTCAAAGATAAATCTAAGATTGAGAGATGTATACTTGACAGAATAGAGACACACAGCACCATACTAGAATTCTAGTGCAGAGCTTCAAAGAAGCTTTTTTTCTGGTTATAGAATACCAAATGATGCCACTTCGCTTATGGTCAAGTCAAGTCAAGTCACCTTTATTTATCCAGTTCTTCTCTGACCAGACAAAACCAGTAGTTAAATTCCAGGCTGCAGCAAAGTCAGATTGTGCAGAAGAATCATCTGTTTCCTGTCGTCTTGTCCTGGTGGTCCTCTGAGACAATGTCACAGTGTGTCTGGTCTGTGTATCACTGGGTGTCCACTAGAGGTCTCACTTCCCCTTATCGTCACTGTTCATTGTTTTCAGGTCTTTAAATACCTGGGTTGTTTCTGTCCTTGTTACGGAGTCCTTGTCTAATGTCTTTGCGTCTTACAGGTCCGTCAACTCTTGCCCTTGTCTTGCCTTGCCTTGCTCTGTGTCCACGTCTTGTTTATGTTTTGTGTTGGATATTCTGGTTTTGACCCTGCCTGGAATGTTTACCCCTTCGGATTTGCCCTATAATAAACTGCTTACCTGCAATTGGAGCTCTCCCTGTTTTCTGTGTCGCCTCACGTGACAGACAAGGTCTTTACAGGGATCTGATACTGGGGCTCTAGTTGTCCTGGTCTCCGCTGTCTTTCAGGGATGTAGAGGTCCTTTCTAGGTGCTGATTCACCATCTTGTCTGGATACATACTGGATCTGGTGGCTACGGTGACCTCGGAAGAAGAGAGAAACAGACAAATATTAGCATAGATACCATTCTTCTAATGATGTAGCAAGTACATAGGATGTTATGGGCAAGTGTTCCCAGTTCCGGTTTACCTAATTAATGCAGCCTAAAAATCCTTTAATGGATTTGGATATTAAAAGCATTTTAGTATGTTATGTGTAAGCCAGGTTAAAGAGATGGGTCTTTAATCTAGAGTTAAACTGCAAGAGTCTGTTTGCATCCCAAACAATGTTAGGTAGGTTATTCCAGAGTTTAGGCGCCAAATAGGAAAAGCATCTGCCGCCCGCAGTTGATTTTGATATTCTAGGTATTATCAAATTGCCTGAGTTTTGAGAACATTGCGGACGTAGAGGATTATAATGTAAAAGGAGCTCATTCAAATACTGAGGTGCTAAACCATTCAGGGCTTTATAAGTAATAAGCAATATTTTAAAATTTATACGATGTTTGATAGGGAGCCAGTGCAGTGTTGACAGGACCGGGCTAATATGGTCATACTTCCTGGTTCTAGTAAGAACTCTTGCTGCTGCATTTTGGACTAGCTGTAGTTTGTTTACTAAGTGTGCAGAACAACTACCCAATAAAGCATTACAATAATCTAACCTTGAGGTCATAAATGCATGGATTAACATTTCTGCATTTGACATTGAGAGCATAGGCCGTAATTTAGATATATTTTTGAGATGGAAAAATCTAGAATGCTAGAAACGTGGCTTTCTAAGGAAAGATTGCGTTCAAATAGCACACCAACCTTACTTACTTACAAGCTTACTTACTGATGACGAAGAATTGACAGAGCAACCATCAAGTCTCAGACAGTGTTCTAGGTTATTACAAGCAGAGTTTTTAGGTCCTATAATTAACACCACTGTTTTTTCAGAATTTAGCAGTAAGAAATTACTCGTCATCCAGTTTTTTAGATTAGATTAGATTCAACTTTATTGTCATTATGCAGAGTACAAGTAGAGGGCTAATGAAATGCAGTTAGCATCTAACCAGAAGTGCAAGAAAATAGTGTTTTATATACATAAAAGTAAAGTTTATGATATACAGAATGTACAGTGGAGTTGCTATATACAATATTGATCAGAGTATATACAGAATATAAATATGAATGCAATGTAGGGATTGTATGTACATTATGAACAGAGCAATGAAGGATTATATATACATTATGAATAGCAGGAACGTGAGGACAGTGGTAATAAATACAGTTGAATGAGTGTGCAAAAGTATTGTTGAACAATGTATTATATGCAAAATAACAGTAGTGCAATTATATTTTTTGTAGAAATAGTTTACTGTGCTTGTACTGTCTGCTGTGGTGTTGGGAAATGTCAACACTTGAAGTTTTTTTTTTGTTAATTTAGCCACTGTATTGAATAAATACCTGGGGTTATGTTTGTTTTCTTCTAAAAGAGAAGAAAAGTAATCGGATCTAGCAGTTTTTAATGCTTTTCTATAGGATAGGTTACTTTCCCGCCAAGCAATACGAAATGCCTCTAGTTTTGTTTTCGAGTATGCTCATTTTACCATGGTTTCAAACTGTTTTCCTTAACCTTCCTTAAGCGTGAAGGAGCCACTGTATTTAAAGTGCTAGAAAAGAGAGAGCCTATAGTTTCTGTTAAAAATCATCAATTTGTTCTGAGGTTTTGGATATGCTAAAGAATTTGGATACATCAGGAAGATAACTTAAAAAGCAGTCTTTTGTTGTAGAAGTGATGGTTCTTCCATACTTGTAACAAGAAGTAGAATTTAAAATTTTGGCTATATGAAGTTTGCACAAAACTAAATAATGATCTGAGATATCATCACTTGACTGCATAATTTCAACACTATCAACATCAATTCAATGTGACAGTATTAAATCTAGAGTATGATTTTGACAATGAGTAGGTCCTGAAACGTGTTGTCTAACCCCAATAGAGTTCAAAATGTCTATAAATGCTGATCCCAATGCATCTGTTACGGATCAATCAAGAGACAGAGGAGTAACAGATGAAGATGTTATTTATTAAAGACACAAGCAGAGGAGCAGGTAGTGTGGAGTGGGTGTGGTGTATTTTGCCAGTTCTCCAAAGAATCGAACTCAGTCAGGGATTTTTCTCTCAGAAGAAAAGACTTTATTTTAAGCAAAACAAAGCCGAGAGGTCCCTGCAAGGAGATCTCCCGAAATGCTAGGTTGCATCTCATTATATACCCTATACAGGGCGTTTCCAAATAGTCAAACTTTTCCTTATGCTTGCAATTTTGATCCCTCCCTAGGGAGGAGAGGCCCCTACTTGTTTTTGTATAACGAAAGGCCGTTTCTGGCCATATGTTTCTCCTCAGTTCTGAACATTCCAGCACGTAGGCAACTTTCTATCCATTACCTATAGGATTATAATGGAAAAACAACTAGCAACAAATATGGCTTGATTCACATTGATTATTCTTGATTGATTAAAATCTTACTAATAAAAATCTTCCACATATTCTCCCCTTTGAGACTTAATAAGTCTCACATTTTATTATTCTTATCCAGAGTGCTACTCCATAATCCAGTCATATTATTTACACTACCTAGTGACTAAATAAGTCACATTGTATTATCACCAGTGACTAGATTATGAAATTCCACTCTGAGGGATTACTGGACCAAACATCTCTCTCCTAATTTGACAAGGAGTGAGGAAAAGATCCAGTCTCCCTAACCCCTCTTTAATAGTAAACATTGTTAAAAGCATGAATGTGCAATTGGTTCAGCATTTGCCTGGTTATCACAGTTTTGTATAAAAGGCATAAAAATACATACACATACAAATACAAATCCCATCACACATTGAATATCACAAGATTATAAGAGTTGATCCTCAGCTTAGATACCTTATGTATCAATTTCCCATTATTTTGATATCTTTGAATTTAATTTGCTTAACTGTGGCTTTGACTAGTGACCTCAATATAGGAAGTATACAGTAAAATAGTAAATCTCCTGTTAATAATGCAATTCCTAAAAACTTTCCCTATTTAGTTATAATCTATGCTCCACATGTTCCTAACTGTAAATCGAGCCAGTCTTACATTTTATTATCTTTTCCAACATTTTCTTTATCTACTATTCTTGGCCTTTTCAATTTGATCATTACTTCATTAAATGCTCCCTTCTATAAATACAGCATTTTCCCCAAACATAACACATACTTTTCCTTCTTCAATTCACAAATCTTGAGCTTTTCTATTTTGCTCCTTTCATTCTATTTGTTGCATCCAATTGCTCTATTTTCCCTTCAAATCTTCCTACATCCATATTTCCCTTCTCATATCCTTCAAATTCTTCATCTACCATTACTTAAAATTCTCTTTCCACTTTTTCTTTTCTATTTGTTGGCTCATATCTGCACCCAAGTATTTTGATCTCAGTAGCAGTCCCATCACTCTCTCGTTCCATCTTCACCAGGGAGACTCTTTGCGAGTCGTTGCAATGGTCTTTCCCTCGTTGGCAAGGGTGGGTCGTTACTAGCACGCCCTTCATCCCTCACTTCATGCTGTGTGGAGTTGTTGAAGCTGGTTGGCGTATTTTAAGGTTAGAGATGAGAACTCAGGTGTCACTCTGTAATCGTTTTGCTGATTAATGCAAGGCTCTCTTGAGATCATAACTGCACCCCCACTGGTTCTCTTTAATGGAGCGAAGCATTCCTTGGCCTTACTGGAACTTCTGTCACCTGTAAATAGAAAACTTCAGAGTTTTTTGTTAGTGTTATCAAGCATGCTAATTTGTTCATCTTGCTAGTCGTCCTTCTTGGTGTGACCTGTGGAAATGTAATGTGGGTTGAGGGCTGTCTTGGCCCCTTTTTGAGTTTTCACAATTCCAGTTACTATTGTTTTTTTTTTTTTTTTTTTAATTCCTTTAAATTTTATTCTCAACAATTTGCTTATTTAGTTATCTCTTTGTTTTGTAAACTGAGTTCCACTATATCACTGGAAAATTTATCTAGGCCTATCTTGCTCAGTAGCATAGGCCTTTTGCCCTGGAAAACACTCAACCCACTGTATTTATTTTAACAGTCAGAAAGATAATATTTCATCCTTTTGACACAATCAGCTCCATCATGATATGCTGAAAAGAAAGTTAGATGTGGGGTGGACAGAGCAAGCGTGCTTTTCTCTGCCTTCCCATGTTATATGCTGCGCATGTGTGGCACTGTTTTTCTTTCTGCCACAACAAAGACCTAGGTACTGACCAGGAAACTTAACCAAATACATCCATGGTCATTATTTTACTGGGCATAAATTTGCCCTGTGGGCCCACATTCAAATTTGTATACAGCTGTTTGGGCAAATTGATTGAATTGCCTCAGTGTCTCGTCAGACACTCTCTTTCATGCCATACAACACCATCATTCATACTTTTTCACACACTTTCACTCCCCCCTTTTTTTATTTTTATTTTTATTTTTGCCAAAAACTTTTCTTTTCTTTCTTTCCTTCCTTTTTCCAAAATCTCATAGATTCATTTGTTTAGAATATTAGGCCTAGGCATTGGGCATTTGAGAGATCCAATTATAATTTCTCAAATGTCATGTGTTTGTCTAATTTAAAGTTTAGTCAAATACTTTTTTGTTATTGCTCATGAGCAACTCTGAGAAGAGGATTGGAGATCTCTGCATAATCTAGGATCCATGGCCATCAACATTTCCATTTTGTTATCCCCAGTGATGACAGTATATGTGATTACATGATTTTGGATCTTTGGAATAATCTTTTATTCATTATTATTTTATTCAGTTTTACCTTAGAAAATTACCTTTAAACAAAATGGAGTGACCAATATTTCTTTTTTCTCAACAATATATATTTTTCTATTGTTCATCAAGATACCCTTTTTCATTTTCTTTATTTATTCTCTTCTTTCCCAAAGAGCTCAGCATTGTTGTCAAGTATTCAGTTATGCACTTTCCCCTAGTTGTTTAATGAAACTGTCTTACTATGCCAAATCCAGCTCCATGTTTATCTGATTGGTGAGTCAAGTACTCACTTCTGTCTGTCAAAATATTATTTTTTCTTTAAGACATGAAGCTGGACTGGTACCTATTGAAAAGCAGATTGAGAGAGTTAGTTAAAACACAGAATTTAAGGAAGTGCTGTGAGACCAGTGAATAATCAAGATTAAAACATAGTAAATAAAATAATTAAATAAAATAATTAACATTTGAAGCAGTCTCTATAGTGTTCATTGAATATGCAGCACCTGTGCACTGAAGGGATGGAAGTCCTTCTGGTGACATCATCAGCCTGGGCTGTTGTACTGGGTTGTCAGTCTGTGATGGCACTCAAAGACCTGATGTTGTGGTGTACGGTCTCCGTTGTTTCTCTGCTTCTTCTCAGTCTGGCTTCTGGTTGCTTTCTGCCAGAGTTTTGCATTTCATAATGTTCTTTTCAACCTCAGGAAAAGTCTCAAGTGAAAGTTTCACCTTTTCCTGCTTTAATTTCAGTCTTCTCCTTGCTGAAGTGTGTTCTTCTCTTTCAAGAGGGGAGGGGAACATCCATCAGCCCCTCCCTCTTCTTCTCTCTTCAGCTGTGTTTGCTGTTTTGCCATTCCTCGACAGACTCCAGTTCATTGCTTTCCTTTGTCAAGGCACTGTTCCGGAAGTCATCTGAAATTTGAACACTCAGAGACTGCATTAATCAAATGTACCTATGTAACTTCTGACCAAATTGTTTCTGAGCAGTCAGCTCTTTTTCTAATTTTCACTTTTCAACCTCTTCTTTCAGTGGTCCCTTAATAAAAACTAAATCATCTGGTTGAAAACAGCAGTTCTCTTATTCTTTGTTAGTAAAGCAAGTTCTTCATTGCAGGAAAATGGCAAGCATTTTTTCTTCTTTGCAAAATGCAGAAATCAGCTACCTTTATTATCTAAATATACTGCAATAAAATAAAATAAACCTTCCTTTTATAACAGTCAGACATGCATATGGTAAAATAAAGACTTCAATCATAATTTTTCTTCTATATTTGCATACATGATTCAGAATAATCTGGTATTTGTGAATTAATGTCTCCTAACCAACATAAAATTATTCCTATTATTGTAAATAAAATAATTAAATTTAATTCTTTAAGCAACTAGTTCCCTTCCTATTGTAAAATGCCTATAGCTTTTGAATCAAAATGTCTATTAACTTGGTCACCCAATCTTGCTTTCATTCCACATTGCACAAGTTATTTCTTTTATTTTTTACATTTACACAAGCCCAATCTCTGAAACTCTGTAATGGATTAACTTTCATACTGTGTCCCAGGGATAACAAGATACAAATTTTAGATGTATTCACATATTAGATTTAAAGTTTTAAGCACATGCATCTTTTAAATTAATCTATTCAGACAAGTTATTAAATAATAAATGCATATCTTATTTTAATTAATTTATTATTATTTCTATATTCCACCATATCTGCCATCTCTATATTAGTCCATTTCTTGGAACATTTGTATTTATTTTTCTCTAAAACAACCTTTATACAGTTAACTTTATTGTTTTAGGGCTCCTGCACTTATCCTTTCTGGGTTGCCTCTGTGTTTTCACAGCTGGCTTCTTTTCCTCTGCCCTTCTAACTCTAGTTCTCCAGTTACCTCCACTGTTCCCTTGAGTATTGGGAACTCTCCTTGTTCTGGCAACTAGGGGGGCTCTGAAAATAACTTTTCTTTTCTCATGTTATCTTTCTCTGCCCCCTTCAGGACTTTCCTATACTCTTCAACATATCCTCACCTTCTTTTTAAACAGGGCAATTACTATGAAGGTATTTTTGATTCAAATTAACTGAGCACCTGTGGCAGTGCGATTTGTAGTTGTAGAGAAAAGCCACACATGTGTATCAGTAAATTTGAAGTCACAGAGTGAAATGTTTTTAAGAGTTGCAAACCTGTAGCCTTTTTTTCTCTCCCACAAACACAACACAACAGTTACACCTTCTCAAATTCTTCATTGCAGGTGCACAAATCCTATTCTACAAATCACACATTTAGAAACTCGTACGCTCACATTTTTGAAACAATTGCTGCAGTGAATGTGGTGCAAAACGCATTTACACACCCGCATCAAGAAATGTGCAGTCGTGGAGAAATGTTGAACATCCGCAAATCAGTACGTGAATTCATCAAATGAGAGTTGCACACTTGTAGAATATTTTCTCAGAATGTCTTGTATATTTTTCTAACACAAACACAAAGTACATAACTACAGCTTCTTGAATCTGCTGCGATGAAGCTCAAACACTGTTTTTTCGCTTTCAAGCGACAAGTTTCGCGCTCTCCCTTTTGCACCGAGATATTTGGTTTAAAAGTGATTTGTGCATCTGTAGAGTTAGTGGGCGGGACTGTTTAGAGATTACAGAATTTCAGCCAATCAGAAGAGCTACTGAGCCAGTAGATATACGCCCCAAGCAGTTTTACGCCCCTGTTGTTCCTCATGCGTCCAGTAGGGGGAGGCTGCAGACCTATGACCTACTGTAAAATGTATTATTTATATATATTTATAAACTGTTTTTATATACAGAGATTGACTGATATATGATGTTGTGAATTTATATTAAGTTATATTTACATATTAACCATATTCAGGCCATTAGACATACAGTACTGTGTAATCATATGGATCCTAAATGAAATATTTGCTTTACAATTCACAATTGCTCGTTATACAGCAACAGAACATGTTCTACATAGCATTTTATGAAGACCAACAAAATTTAACAATTTTCTAAAGTTCCAAGGGTCATTTAAAAGAAAGACAATATTGTTGTTCACAAAAAAAATTTATTAACACCATGACTTGGTTATTTCTTAACAGCATGACTCCTGTAGATGACTCTCCAATGGTTTGCCACTCTTCTTTAATTGTTTCTTTATCCTGCGGTCAAAGTGATCCCACTCACTGATAAAAATAAATAAAAAAGCAAAAGTTGCATAGTGGTAGAAAACAATGGTTATTTATAAATAATGGCAGGATGTCATGTTTCAATTTTTTTTTTCCTTTATAGGATCCTTACAGTACCTTGCGTCAATGACAGGTCCTCGAAGGAATTTCTCCTCAGCCTCCAAGATGGACACATCTTTCACAACAGCAAGAGCACAGATGATGGACTACCAGAGAAAGATTTATCACAGCCCAAATAAGCCAAGCATCATTTTGCTTTTTTTTCAAAATCCAAAGTTCCTTTTCTATATTAAGCACAAAACTATTATTTTATAGAAATTATCTAACATTATGGATAAACTATTTGACATTAAAAACAATGTGAATATGACACCATGCAGAGCACAACTAACACACAAGACCATACCTCTGGAAAAGGGACATCCATAATGAATCTGATCTGGTCACTGTGGGTGTGTGTAGGTGTGCCATCCAAAATTGAAGTCATCTGAGTGTAGATAACATCAATTCGCTCCTGATCTTCAATGAACAATATTGATGGAACACTTGGAAAAAGTGTCAAGTCACTTTGATTGTTTTTTTTTTTATTTTTTATTTTTTTTTGTCCATTGATGATAGACTGTGGTTAGTTAAGTTTGAGTCAGACAGAACATCTGACTCAATCAAGTACTTTTGCCTCTCGAAATAAACTGATCCATCTTTTGAATTGATATCGCTATTCTTTCTTATTTAATTGATCAATCTTTTATAAATAATAAATGTTGCATCATTACACAATACAATCAACAACAAGTACTTTAGCAGATTATTTAACATACCTCATCCGTATCGCTTCAAGAAGGTCTGCTGCTATCATACATATAGATATGGTCTGCTGTTCTTATAAATGACTGGGCTCATATACTAATATACTGCCTCCCCCTACTGGACGCATGAGGAACAACAGGGGCGTAAAACTGCTTGGGGCGTATATCTACTGGCTCAGTAGCTCTTCTGATTGGCTGAAATTCTGTAATCTCTAAACAGTCCCGCCCACTAACTCTACAGATGCACAAATCACTTTTGAACCAAATATCTCAGTGCAAAAGGGAGAGCGCGAAACTTGTCGCTTGAAAGCGAAAAAACAGTGTTTGAGCTTCATCGCAGCAGATTCAAGAAGCTGTAGTTATGTTCTTTGTGTTTGTGTTAGAAAAATATACAAGACATTCTGAGAAAATATTCTACAAGTGTGCAACTCTCATTTGATGAATTCACGTACTGATTTGCGGATGTTCAACATTTCTCCACGACTGCACATTTCTTGATGCGGGTGTGTAAATGCGTTTTGCACCACATTCACTGCAGCAATTGTTTCAAAAATGTGAGCGTACGAGTTTCTAAATGTGTGATTTGTAGAATAGGATTTGTGCACCTGCAATGAAGAATTTGAGAAGGTGTAACTGTTGTGTTGTGTTTGTGGGAGAGAAAAAAAGGCTACAGGTTTGCAACTCTTAAAAACATTTCACTCTGTGACTTCAAATTTACTGATACACATGTGTGGCTTTTCTCTACAACTACAAATCGCACTGCCACAGGTGCTCAGTTAATTTGAATCAAAAATACCTTCATAAATTACTCCTTTCTCTTTTTCCCTCTTTGTGTCCCTTTTTTCTCTTTTCATACTGATGATTTTAGTTTTATAGTTTTTTATCAGGGTTTCCATTTCCTCACACAATGCTACATCAAATGTCCCTTCCTTTGGCCATTTTGTCGTCATATTTTTTGTTCTCTTCTGCCATTTTTTGAGATTTTGTTTATTTGCTCTTTACACAGTGGATATTTTAATCCAATTATTTCCACTGGTGTGGCTGCCATATCTTTATTTATATTATTACCCCCAAAAATCAACTTTTTAGTTTTATAGTCACTTGGTTACAATCTCTTCTTTACCTTTCACTTAATTTAACTATTTTTACCCATTTCACCCTACTTTTTATTCTTCACTATGTGTCATACCTTTTTGAATTTAGTTTTTTATTTTGTCTCATGCGTTTACACTTTTTTATTTATTATTCTTTGACTGTCTATTTTATTAACTCTATTTTATTATCACTTTTTAGATAACTATTTCTAACAATAATTCTTTATTTTTATTTTTACTTCTCTTTCCTTTTTTGTCCACCCATGTAATACAACTTTAATGTGAAATCTTCCTCCCTTGCTCTCACTCCCACTGCGCTGAGCTCACAAAATTTTCTCCCCTTTCACCCAGACATCCTAAATGCAAAAATCTATTATAGATCTTGGTTCAAACTTTATTGATACTATTTTCTAACCTCATTCACACTTTCTGCACTATTTATTGAGCCAGAGTGCTTATTCTTGCATACTTTTTCCCTTTATTTAAGGGATAATCAGTCATTAATTGTCCTTTTATTATCAAGGCTCATCATACATTCATCCCTCTCAAGTGGATACTAGTTGCGTCCAACTCCACCCAGCCACCCTGAAGTGACGGTCCAAGAATGGTGTGCAACTTTTACCCACCCAACACAGAATTTATTTGTTCACACATTCATTCGTCCGGACACAAATACATCCACACAACAAAACACAGCTCACCTAGAGCTCCTTAAGGGCCCACCTATTTCTGTCCTTCGAGAATTTCACTTATACATTCTCAAAGCGGTATCCGTGGGACTTTTCCTCGCGATTCCTTAATCTGCTTGACCACGGGCGATTGGGAATGGGCAGAGGATGGAGTTTGCCAGATGGTAGATGGTAGAGTGCGCCGTGTCCTGTAGATGAACTGGTGTCCTGGTGGGCAACCCGGCAGGGTGTTGTTAGGAGCTTCTGCAGGAGGTAGAGTCTCTGCTCACCAGGTGATAGGGGATACTATGTCCTTGTCCTGGAGGATGGGTTCGGGATTTTCTGACCTTTCTTTGGGTGCGTAACATCTGGATAGAGCATCTGCCTTTACGTTGTTTGCCCCTGGGTGGTAGGAGATGGAGAACTGGAAGCGGGTGAAGAATAACGCCCAGCGGGCTTGTCTGGGGTTGAGTCTCTTGGCTGCTCTAAGGTATTCCAGGTTCTTGTGGTCAGTGAGAACTTGAAACGGATGTTTGGCTCCCTCCAGCCAATGTCTCCACTCCTCTAGGGCAAGCTTGATGGGAAGTAGCTCCCTATTCCCGATGTCATAGTTAACCTCCGCCGGGTTGAGTTTCCTGGAGAAGAAGGCACATGGATGGAGGCGGCTGGGCATCCCCTGCTGCTCTGATAGGACCGCTCCCACTTCGGTGGTTGAGGCGTCCACTTCCACAATGAATGGTAGTTCGGGGTTTGGATGCACGAGGAGTGGAGCGGTCGTGAAGGCTCGCTTTAGGGCCTGGAAGGCTTTGGTGGCAGCAGGAGTCCATGAAAGGGATTTGGGCTTCTGACGAAGGAGGTTGGTTAGAGGGCTGGTGATAGTACTAAAATTCTGAATGAATTGTCTATAAAAGTTGGTGAAACCAAGGAATCGCTGCAGTTCCTTAATAGTGGTAGGAATGGGCCAGTCCCTGACTGCGCTTACCTTCCCTTCGTCCATCCGGATGCCACTGCGGTCGATGGAATATCCAAGGAACTGCACTGAGAGTTGATGGAATGAACACTTCTCTGCTTTCAGGTAGAGCTGGTAGTCCCTCAGGCATTGCAGGACCTCCGCAATGTGGCACTGATGTTCTGCCTGGCTCCGGGAGTATACCAAGATGTCATCGATATAGACTAGGACGAACTGGTGGAGGAAATACCGGAGCACCTCATGTATGAAGTCCTGGAATACGGAGGGGGCGTTTACAAGTCCATACGGCATGACACAGTACTCATAGTGACCAGTAGGGGTGATGAAGCGGTCTTCCACTCGTCACCCTCATGTATCCGGATGAGGTAATACGCGCTGCAGAGGTCCAACTTGGTGAATACAGTGGCACCACGGAGATGTTCTAGGGGCACTGGGACGAGGGGAAGAGGATACCGGAACTTCTGAGTTGTCTTGTTAAGGGCTCTATAATCTATGCATGGCCGTAAACCTCCATCCTTCTTGGCCACGAAGAAGAAACTGGAAGCAGCAGGGGAGGTAGATGGGCGGATGTATCCTTGTGCCAGAGCCTCCTTGATGTACTCCTCCATGGCCTTCTCCTCGGGAACGGATAGGGGATAAATCCATCCCTTTGGCACTGGTTCACCCGGCAGCAGATCTATTGCACAGTCCCACGGCCGGTGTGGAGGCAGCTTGGAGGCCCGCTTAGGGCAGAAGACATCACTGAAGGGGGCGTAGCACTGGGGAATGGAGATGCACTGGTTCTCGACAGGACTTTCAATGGAGATGGAGTAAACAGGTAGTGGCTCGGGGGACGTTACACAGGAACAGGGCAGCCGGAGATACATGATTTAAAGCAAGCTTCGCCCCACTTCAGGATTTCTCTGGTCTTCCAGGAGATCACAGGGTTATGCTGCTCCAACCATGGGCGCCCTAGAATTACGTCAGCGGTGGTGTCCTCCAGATCCAATTTGATGCATTTCGCCCCACAGCCCGCACCTTCGCTACTGAAGAGTCTAAAGTAGCGTTTACGCTCACATTACTGTCTGGAAAATCAACACCCGTGTTGTGCCTCGTTCCACACCCTCTGCGAGGAAATGAGGAGAGTCTTTGACCGGGCCGCGACCGGCAGGGAGGCCGCCCATCATCTCTCGGAACTCCAGCAAGGTTCTACCTCCTTCACCGATTACTCCATCAAGCACCCTGGCGGCCGCGTGCCAGTGGAATGAGGCGGGGCAGTGGGATAGATTCCTGCATGGGTTATCCGACCATGTTCAGCAGGAGATCTACCTCATCGACCTGCCCCACACTCTCAACGGACTCATTGAACTGGCTTTACGAGTTGACGCAAGGATTAATCGCCTGGGCCGCCAACCTAGTCCTTCTAGATCTACCATCTCTCCTGTTAGGGGGCGCTTGAGTCGAGAGAACACGGTGGGTTCTGTCGACGATCACGAGCCCATGCAGGTGGGTAGAGCTCGGCTGTCCCGGAGGGAGAGGAAACGGTGGAGGTCCCAAGGACTGTGCTTGTACTGTGGAGGCTCTGCTTATAACACCTACTCATGCCCGGTAAAAGAGCCAGCCCAATAGTAAATTTGAGGATACTATCGGGTGGGATCTCCGCTGAGAAGTCCTCACCAACATCATCGACCATCCTTCCGGTGAAACTGCGGTGAAAGAATCAACATCACTAGTGTCAAGCCCTTCTGGACTCCGGAGCCGAAGGTCATTGATCCTTCATTTGCACATCACTTGAACATTCCTGTCCTTCCTGTGTCTCTCCCCATCCATGTCACCACACTCAATGGCCAGGAACTGCCTCACGTCACGCACCATACAGAACCCATCACACTGATCACATCTGGAAACCATCAAGAAACCATATCCTTTTTTCTCATGGACTCCACTGTTGCTCCCATTGTTTTAGGTCACCCATGGTTGTCCAAACATAATCCACAAGTGGAATGGGGTTCTAACACTGTCACATTGTGGAGTGAAAGATGTCATGAGTCTTGTCTGGTTTCTGCTTGTTCTGTTGTTCCTGTTTCTGTCTTTCAGAAGGAGAACATGGTTTTGCCAAATGTGCCCATTGAGTATCTTGACCTGAAGGAAGTGTTCAGTAAGTTCCATGCTGCTTCTCTCCCTCTGCATCGTCCCTACGACTGTGCCATAGACTTAGTGTCAGGTAAGTCTCCCCCTAAGGGCAAGTTATACTCTCTTTCTATTCCTGAGAGGGAGGCCATGGAGAAATACATTTCTGATTCCTTAGCCTCTGGGTTCATCCGTCCTTCCTCTTCTCCAGCGGGGGCGGGGTTCTTTTTGGTGGGTAAGAAGGATGGTTCTCTGCGACCTTGCATTGATTACCGAGACCTGAACAACATTACTATTAAGAATACTTATCTTTACCACTCATGTCTTCAGCTTTCGAGATGTTGCAGGGAGCATCTATATTCACAAAATTGGAAAAATGCTTATCATTTGGTCCGCATCAGGAAGGGGGATATATGGAAAACCACCTTTAATACCCCTAGAGGGCACTTTGAGTACTTGGTGATGCCGTTCGGACTCTCCAACTCACCCGGGGTTTTCCAAGCACTCGTGAATGACGTGTTGAGAGATAAGGTAGATCAGTTTATATATATTTACCTGGATGACATACTGATTTTTTCTTCATCTCTCCAGGAACACGTTCAACACTTCAGACGAGTGCTCCAGAGGTTACTAGAGAATGGGTTTTTTGTCAAGGCGGAGAAATGCGTATTCCATGCACAGTCTGTTCCCTTCCTAGGGTATATTGTTTAATCCGAGGGAATACGTATGGACCCTGACAAGGTTAAGGCTGTGATGGATTGGCCATCTCCAGACCGCCGTAAGGCCCTACAGCAGTTTCTGGGGTTCGCCAATTTCTATCGATGTTTCATTCGTAATTTCAGCCAACTAACCTCACCTCTGACAGCCTTGACCTCCCCCAGTACTCTGTTCAGGTGGTCGGACGCAGCTGAGGCTGCATTCACTAACCTCAAGAACCGCTTCGTTTCGGCTCCCATCCTTGTGGCCCCTGATCCCACACGGCAGTTTGTGGTGGAGTTCGACGCGTCAGAGGTGGGGGTAGGAGCAGTGTTGTCCCAACGTGCTGCTTCGGACGATAAGGTACACCCTTGCGTGTTTTTCTCACATCGACTATCTCCTGCCGAATGTAATTATGACATTGGCAATAGAAAGTTGTTGGCCGTCAAATTAGCGTTAGAGGAATGGCGCCACTGGTTGGAGGGTTCAGGGGTTCCCTTTATTGTTTGGACCGATCACAAGAATTTAGAATAAATTAGAACTGCCAAAAGACTCAATTCCAGGCAGGCTCGGTGGGCACTTTTTTTTGGTCGTTTAGAATTTATGGGAGGTTGAGTCAAAGGTCAAGACGGCCTTAGAAGGGGTATCGCCTCTGTCCGGTTGCCCACCGAACCGTTTATTTGTGCCGGAGGAGTTAAGGTCCGAAGTTGTTCAGTGGGGTCATTGTTCTAATGTGGCTTGTCACCAAGGGATAAGTAGAACTAATGGGTTGGTAAGACACAATTCTGGTGGCCACGTATGGCTCGCAATGTCCGCGATTTTGTTTTGGCTTGCTCAGTTTGTGCCAGTGGTAAGTCATCTAACCGACCTCCTGATGGGCTTCTTCAACCGCTGTCTGTCCCTTCGAGACCCTGGTCCCATATCGCTCTAGATTTTGTTACCGCCCTCCTGCCCATTAACCCCTTACTAGTAACCCCCCTTTTTTGGCATGGAGACCGAAATTACATACCCAAAATAAAAAGGTTTCTGCTCATGATTCTTTCTGACTAGATACATAATCAACCTTTGTTCACAAAGCTGACACTTTAAAGTTTACTGTTCAGGAAACAGAATCACTCAGACTGTTATGATAATAGAGATATATAAGCTCAAACATAAAAACAAAAATAAAAATATTAAAAACATATGTTTTAAATGTATTTAAAAAAATGTTGATGTAGGAAATGAGTTTGAAAACACAGTGTAGCTAAGGCCACAAGTCTTCCAAGACTTCATAAAAAATTTCATAATCGAATCTGTAAAACTGAATTTTATGAAATATTTTCTAAGGCCATGTCATGTGTGTTTTTAGAGAAGGCTAATCAGATTGATTTATGGCCCTTGTCATCTCTGTGAGATCTCACATGTAAACTCTCCTGTGTATTTTGTGTGTGTTTGGCTGTGAAAACTGCCCGTTTCATGATTGTATTGTTCTCACCAAACGGTTCTTTCACACCTCCGCCAAGTATGACACATTATCCGCATTATTCTTTTATCATTATTCTTTTGTTTTTATTCCACCTTTATTAGCCTTGATTGTGGTTTTTCAGGCTTTACAAAGCAACAAAGCAGCGATCTCACTTCAGTCTCTCTTTGCATTTAGCCCTTATTTATCAAAAGTCTTACTATAAAAATACAACAAAACATTTTCTTACGACCTTACGTGAATTATTGAGACAAAAATGCATTATGAAGAAGAAAAGCACCTGCTATTAGTAGCATTGGTGCTAACGTTAGCATCAAGCTACATCTGACAATTTATGAAATTATTAGTACACTTTTACTCAAAACTCACTTTAAACCCCGATCGAGTGTTTATAATAACTTCCTTTAGCGATCAGGGGTGGAATTTGGTCGTTTACTGTTGTAAAAATATGTTATTTGTAGCCTTTTTCATCGCTGCACAAGTTAGCATTTCCGATGTACATTTTCGATTTTTTTTATAAAAACGCCCCAGATCTCAAGAAATTCTCATACCAAGCTTTACTATCGTAATCGCGGGTTTATTATTCGGATATTTCGTGTGTACAGAGGTGTTTCAGTGTTGTTTTGGCCAAATAACTACCAGGAAGTGTGCAGGAAGCATGTGACACGATGGGGCGGTGTCCAGATATGAAACTCTAAGATTGACGTTTGAAAGACCCAATCAGAGTCTGAGTCACACACCGCACGAGCTGTGACTACTGCACGCACACACAGATCGCTGGGAGAGGCTGTTTATCATCTGATCGCGTAAATCCGTGGAAAATGAATAGAAATGACGATTCTGTCTGAAGAAATATGAAGTAAACATCAGTAAATATATCCATATATCTCCGCAGATATGCATCTTTGGTCTGTAAATCCTTATTGACGCTGTTCAGTGAGTCTATGTGAACACAAATAAACCGCTCTTGACGTGACTGAATATGAGTGAGTTGTGAATTTCTATTCAAAATGTGGCATAATACGGATTTATTATTTTGCACTCCTGACATAAATCACTAAATATCTGTCACTGCAACAATGTTTTATCAAAATATTGGTCAAATATCGAAGCTTGAGTCTTTAAACTTTCCATTGATGCACAGTTTGTCCAGATGAAGTAAGACAGTGATGTTTAATGTGCTGTGAAAGTGAAACAATAATAAACTGGGGCCGTCAGCGATGTTTGCACGCAAAGGGGTTAATGCCATGACGCTTGTTTTGACCGTAGTGGACCGGTTCTCGAAGGCGGCACATTTCATTCCCTTGCCCAAATTACCGACAGCCAAGGAGACAGCGGTCACTATTCTATTCACTATCACGTCTTTCGGCTTCATGGCCTCCTGGTAGACGTAGTTTCAGACAGGGGATCTAAGTTTATATCCAAATTTTGAGCGAGCCAACCAAGATTTAGAGAGGACGTTGCGATGTTTGGTCTCCAATAATCCTTCTTCCTGGAGTCAACAACTCTCTATGGTGGAGTACGCCCACAATTCGTTGCCAGTGTAAGCTACGGGCCTCTCTCTGTTTCAGTGTAGTGTAGGGTACCACGAGACTCTGCTCCGGGTGAGGGAGCGCACTAAGGCCAAGGCCGATCGCCACCGGTCAAAGCCTCCCGTCTACGTCGTGGTTCAAAAAGTATGGCTTTCTACCAGTAACATTCCTCTGCGGCCTGTTTCAAGTAAATTAGCTCCCAAATTTATCGGCCCGTTCACTATCACCAAAATCATTAGTCCGGTGACAGTCCGCCTCAAACTACCTCCTGCGTACAAGAGGATACACCCCACCTTTCATGTGTCCAAAATTAAACCCGTGTTTTATACACGTATTAATCCGCCTACTCCGGTCCCCCCGCCACCGCGTCTTGTAGATGGGCAACCGAAATATTCGGTTAATCGTATTCTGGACTCGAGACGGAGGGGACGAGGATTCCAGTATCTGGTGGACTGGGAAGGTTACAGTCCGGTGGAGAGGAGTTGGGTACCTGCTAGGGACATATTGGATCACTCCCTTATTGATGAATACAATCAGCAGGTAGGCCCTTCTGGTAACTCCAGGAGGAGTTCTTAGAGGGGAGGGGGGTACTGTCACGGTTGGTGAACCGTGATCTCGGGGTGTTTGCACTTTGTGGTGAATTCTGTGTGTTCCGCGTCTGCACTGATTAGCTTGTGGGCGTCTCTGTTAATTGTCATCAGTAACAGCTGCCACTCATTTACTCATCCACTATATATTGGCTTGTCTCACGTCTTGTGTTTGTGAGATCGTTGTCATTTGTTTGATGTGGTTTCCCTGTTTGTCTGGCTCTCAGTGTTGTTTGCTTTTGAATGTCTGTGTTTCCCTTGAACCTCATCCACTCTCTGCACATTCACTCAGCCACGGACACTTACCTTCGGCTCTATTCCCCGCAGTTCCT
Organism: Carassius auratus; assembly: GCF_003368295.1. NCBI lineage: Eukaryota > Metazoa > Chordata > Actinopteri > Cypriniformes > Cyprinidae > Carassius > Carassius auratus. The sequence goes on along the minus strand of NC_039280.1, from coordinate 24,174,667 downwards.
GTGCCATCCTCTCCTGCTGCCTACACGCAGTCATCATCCGGATTACTCACCTTCTCTCCGCCATCATCTGGATTCCTCACCTCCTCACCATCACCACGGAGTGTCGTGTACTCATCATCATTGTTTGTTTGTGTATTCATATTCCTCTCTTCTCATTAAATCTGTTAACTCGCATCTGCTTCCAGACTTTCCTTTAACCACCATCACAATTAGCTGATTATAATGTGTCTAGTGCACATTCCACATCCCACATCCACACATCAGACTGAATAAATATATGTAATAATTTGAATGGCAAGACAAGTTAAAAAGTAAAGAACCCACATACTGTATATCACTGCTTTATGTCAAATCAGGATCAAGGTTACTTTTTAGTGAGTGATTTAAGTAGTGTAAGTAAAGTAGTAGTGTGGAATTAAACATTTTGATATGACAAACATTTGGCTGTGGTTTTCTGTGCTGGTACAAGGGTACTTACATCTCTACCTGTAAAGTTTAGCCTTTTCTGTAAAAAAAAGGTAATGTCCTCCAAAATAACTCTCTGAAGCTCCTGGATGACAATATAAATTATTAATGAGTGCCATAGAAACCTAGCAAGCTTGTTATCCAGATCAGCATTCATGCAATGGAATGACCATGGGGGCAGTTACATGTAATTGAAATGCTAATTTCTAATTGCTAAGGCGGTCACATTTCTTTCCTCTCCTCCCTGCCTTTCCTTGCTTCGCTTGTTTTTCTCTTGTCTTGTCTACTTGAGAGACTCTCTCTGCACTGCTCTCCTAAACTGGAATATGGATTTGATAAATTGGTCTCTCAACGCAATTGACACCATCTTCTCGACGAGAAGCCTGGGTTCGGGGGAACCTGACTGCCCTGCCGGAACGTTTGCAGCTGGCTACACGATGGACGCGTGGGCGAATTGGCGGGTCGTGTGTCTGGCGGCTCTTTCCGTAGAGGACATTGAAGACATCTACCTATTCGGAACCATGATAACAGGTCTTCTGCTGATTGGATTAGGCTTTGCCCTGGGTTATCGGAAAATTAAGAAGAAGGGAACAGCTGTCCAAAGCCTCACAAGGCTGCCCGTCATGATTGAAGTAGTGGGCAGAGCGGTCAGCATTATGAAGAAGCTCACGGATTTGGAAAAGAAATTGGAGAATTTGGAGACCAATGGACAATGAAAAATCATAGTGACCGTGAAAAGAAATGCGGCTACTAGACCAAACAACTGGTATCTTATCTTCTTTTGGCTTTCTTTACCAGCTTTGGCTGGATGACAAAAATCTCCCAGGCGAGCAGGGCAGCTTGACTTCTCTTGCATTACTCCACACCTGCTGATTGTTGACTCTGTCTAGGACCTGACCAAGGATGTCTCCATGGCAACTTGCTGTGACGCTGTAAAATCTGCGGACTGAGGCATCTAGAGAGAGTCTCAACTCTCCAGGCCTACAAATACACAAACTCTTACACATACAGATATGCATTCACCCTCCCAACCCCCATCCCCTGCCTTCACAGCTTTGTTCCGCCAGTCTGGCAGGCGGGTCTGTGACTAGCGCTTTTCAGCTGCTGGACCGGATGGCTGTTTGCCTGCGCTGGATTACCTAGATCCCCCCAAGTTCCGTACCCAGTTGCAAAGTCATGTGTCTATGGTGTATTGATTATGTGCTTTTTGTGCTGAGGTGTTTTTCCTGTTCTCATACTGTGCTCCCATAAGGAGCATAGTCTGGGTGTTGGTTTTTTTCTCCTCACTTCCCTAATGTTATGCTGTATTTCTTCCTCAAATACCCTGTCGTCCTTTCTACCCCACTGTCATATTGTATGTATGTATGTATGGACAGGTTGATGGCTAATTTCGCTGGTACTTGTGACTAGTGACAATAAAGGGCTACTACTACTACTACTAATGGAATGCATGTCTTTATATATATATATATATATATATATATATATATATATATATATATATATTATATAACAAAATAAAACTATAAATAGTTACAGATTTTTATATAAAAATATATATATATATATATATATATATATATATATATATATTTATATATAAATAAAACAGACAAATAAATAAACAGACAACAGAGCAGACATAGATGGTATAGATGTATTATATAAAAAAAATACATGCATTACACTGAAAAAAAAGTATAATTTTTGCAAACAATTTATTTCAGCTACATTTAATAATAAAAAAATTAAAATAAATATTGAAAATCAACTAAATTTATTAAAATGTAGCTCAAATAAATTGATTGTAACCACTTACTTAAAAAAAGACAGTGAAGTAGTTGGTAGATATTGTATGAAACCGAATAAATCTAATGTTGACTTATATTTATAGAAGACCATTCCCAGTGGTTTTCTTCTTTATAGTCAGAGGTGGGTAGAGTACCCAAAAACTCTAGAAATATTCACTCAAGTAAAAGTAAAAGTACTAATATTGAATAGTTACTTGAGTAAGAGTAAAAGAGTATCGGATAAAAAATCTACTCAAGTAGTTAGTTACTAATTACTTTGGGTCATATATACGGAGCCTTTTTTTATTTAGATGTATAGATAAAATGTATGTAATGTATGTGTGTGTGTATAAGTGTATATATTTCAGCCTTTACTCAAATTTATGTAATTTATTATAAAACCCTGTCTGTTTACTTAAGTAACAGATATAGGTGTCATGCCATAACATATTTTTAATACGACTGACTTTATATTAAATGTGAATTTAACATTGAAAGTTAATGTGATATAAATATTGCTACTAATCTTTCATTGTTCAGAAAGAGAGCAAATAACATTTACATTATTAAAGATCATTTTCACTGACAGTCTAGATTTCAATCACTCTCAGAAACTCCCATTAAAATCACTGAAACTGTTAACACTGTGAATTTATAACATTTATTGCATTAAGATAAAGTAACAAGAGGAGCGTCGCCCATAGTAACGAAGTAAAAGTACAGATTTTTCCCAAAAAATTTACTCAAGTAAGAGTATAAAGTACCCATCTTTAAATATACTCCGAAAAGTATTAGTTACATCGAAAAATTACTCAAGTAAATGTAACGAAGTAAATGTAACTCGTTACTACCCACCTCTGTTTATAGTAGGACAGCAGGAATGACTTAGGCTGTTTTTCAATAAACATTTTTTAAATTGAGAAACAGCCCTGGTGTAGTGAGAGAGTGTGGCCATTTTGGTTACAGGTGTTTATACTCAAAAGTTATATTTTATTTACATTCATCCCAGACTTATTGACATTTCAAGGCATCAGTCAGCCATAATTATTTTTTTCCCAATCCTATGACTTTATCCAAATGAAATATGGCTTGTTAAAAAAACTGAATTACATTAATATATATATATATATATATATATATATATATATATATATATATATATATATATATATATATATATATATAAAATAAAGAAAATAAAAATGTGTTTCTTTACGTGTAATAAAGAAAATCAAAATGGATGGAACAAGCTATGTTTATTGCTTTACCCATATACATATATCCATACAGTAAGCTGAAACACCTGGAACATTCATGACAAATGTTTAAATAGGAACAATAGTTAAATTATGAAGTCATGACAAATCATTACTCAAAATCATATTAAAACAAGGCAGGGTATTCCAACAATCATAGACCAACAAATTAATTAATCATTAAAAACAAAACAAAAGAAAAGAAAAGAACAACTCTCATTTGTAAATCACATACACAAAGGTGGTGCCACAAATATCAAGGATACATAGTCACATTTTATTCAACAGGACATATCCAAATACGATAACTCTCTGGAGACAAGAAGCTAAATGTATCATAATGTTCTTTTTTTCTTTCTTTCTTTTTCCCCCCTTGGACTACAGAATATCACCTGCAAGAACAATTGCAATCCTACTATAAAACTATCATCTGAGGCTAAAAATGGGACAAATTCACATCTTTATACATTTTTTTTGACTGAAATATAGCCAACAAACCAAATTTAACCAATGAAAGTCATACACAACATAGACAGCTGCACCCATCATGTTTTTGCATTTAAATGTTAACAATTTAGAGCCACTTAGACAACTTACAGTGATATACCTTTAAAAATATGTCTAGGTAATAATTCACCACAACAACATAAAATAATAATAAAAATAATAATAATAATATTGGGGTGAAACTGGGTGTTTCATAAGATTAACACATTTCATTTATTTTCAATATTTTATCTTTAAATAATTGCCTGAATAATCTGAAATGTAAGGCTGACTTCATGTCAAAAACATACAAACTCATTTTAAAGATTCTCAAAATGTATATTTTAATCAGTTATTAACATTATTATTATTATTTTATATAGTTTAATATGACAATATTTAGTTGCTAAAATATTTGCAAGAGCGGGTTTGGAATACATTACAGCAAGATAACAAGCACTAAGGGAATGTCTAGGGGTACAAGACATGGGGCACACATCTCACAACCAGCAAAGAATTGTAAAAAAATAACTAAGAAATAATTTGAATGAAAAGATATGCATGTTTGTTGACTACCTGGATGCTTATGTACTCTTAAAAATATAGGTGGTTAAAAGCTTTTTAACAGTGATTCCATAGAAGAACTACTTTTGGTTCTACAAAGAACCATTCAGTCAGAGGTTCTTTAAAGAACCATCTCTTTCTTACCTTCAAGGGACTCGCACAACCATCACAAAACAGAAAGACAGTCATGGATCATCAGGTGACCACACACAGTACTAAGAACCAAGGGTTCCCAAACTTTTGAGTGGGGTTAATTTAATTATTTGAGCATTTTCACAGATTCTGCAAAGGGTGCCCAAACTTTCGAGGCCCACTGTATATATATATATATATATATATATATATATATATATATATATATATATATATATTTATATTTATATTTATATTTATATTATATTTATATATATTTATTTTAAAGGTTTCATTCATTTTTATTTTTTACATATCCTCTTTTTCCCCTTGTACTTGGGGCAAGTCATTCCACATTGCCAAGAGAGTTGTCCACTTCCTCCTCACTGGAGCTGGGCTCTAGCCACATACTCTCTGTTTGGGTCAGCTCATCCAACAGCTCCTTTCCCGCCTTTCCAGCATGAGACGCCCATAGCACAGCACCCTGTTTCAGCCCGATTGAGCGAAGAAACTAAGCGTAGTCCACAAAGGCTGTACATATAAGCTTATGTGGAGATGCTGTGGTTAAGGAAGACTGGGGAAAGGAAAGTAGGAAAATAAATAATTAAATAATTAAACTTAAGTAGACACCAGTACAAACAAGTAAATGGTGTCTCGTCAGACAGTTTTTTTTTTTTTTTTTTGGTTTTTTATTGCAAAGGGCTATTTTAAATTTAGATGTGTCCAAATATTTCTTTAGGTCATTGTTCAGACCCTGTGAAATGAATTGCTTGAAACATTAAACAGAGTCTCAAAGTGACTCTTAAAGACCCCAAAAAATGGTTTGACTTTTATTTTCCTGTACTGATGTATTTTGTATTAAAACAGGTAGCTTGAGTGGGACTTATATAAGGGCTTTACATTTTATTTTATGATGTAGATCACGAAATAGCAATCGATTTACCATTGAGACACAAGTTTTAACAAAAAACTAAAATTATAAAATGATAAACCTCAAAATTGAACATTTCAACAATTTCTTTTAAGAAAAGGAAGGAGTCAGAAGTATAAATTATTATATAATTTAAAACGGATTTATGTGGGTGATTTGTCGCACTGGTCTGAACAAAAACTGCAGACTGGGTTATTGAAATTGCACATTCTTTAACAGCCAGTAGGAGGTGCTTTGTCAGAAATATAGTGGTTTCCACTGCTGTATTACATGGCTGTAATCAAAGCAGAGCTCAGCTCATAAATAATACTTTATCAGGTAAAATGAAAATGCGATCGAAACTTTTCTGAAGACAATTGGTTCCCTTCAGTGGTTCTGGAATTAGTGAGAATGAGAAAAGTGTGAAAACATTTAGCTTTTGGTTCCACAAAGAACCAATCAGTCAAAGGTTCTTTAACACTGATGAATTACTAGCGTAAGTCTACATTTAATTTTAGCCATTTTAACTTAGGGCTGTCAATCAATTCAAATATTCAATTGTATGATTGTCGTGACTCATGAATAATCGCACTTTTTTATCTGTTCTAAATATACCTTAAATTAATACTTTTCCCCCCCATTTCACAGACAAGACTAAGCTAGTCCCAGACTAAAATGTGTGTTTGAGCTGTCTCAATGGAAAATATCTTGCTCTGACATGTCTTAAAATATGTCAGTGTCATTGTTTTGTGTCAAGATGCATAACTGTAATGTTTTTTTTTCTAAGGCATATTTGTAAAAGTTGCTTAAATATCTAAATTTATCTAAGGCCTGTAAAATATTTTTATTAAGATTTTGGTATCACTTTATTTTACAGTCCTGTTCCTCATGTACATGCTATTTACTTATTATAGCAATTACAATAACTATGTAATAACTAGGTACTAACCCTGAACCTACCCTTAAACCTAACCCTACCCCATGTAGTTACCTTGTGTTTCCAGAACTTTCTTAGATAAATACACTGTAAGTACACAATAAGTACATGTTAGTACACATACTGTAAAATAAAGTGAAACCAAGATTTTTATTAATCAAGGTGAATCTAGCCATTTATATATACAGTTATTATTCCATTATAATCATATAACCTGTGTGTGAAAATAATGTGCCTGCTTGGCAGAAATATACAGACCCTCAGATGAGAAACATCTGGAAAACATACAAGTGGGCCTTGTTCTTAACCATAACAAGTATAGTGAAAGTGAAAGTGAAAGTGACATGACATTCAGCCAAGTATGGTGACCCATACTCAGAATTTGTGCTCTGCATTTAACCCATCCGAAGTGCACACACACAGAGCAGTGAACACACACACACACACTGTGAACACACACCCGGAGCAGTGGGCAGCCATTTTTATGCTGCGGCGCCCGGGGAGCAGTTGGGGGTTCAGTGCCTTGCTCAAGGGCACCTAAGTCGTGGTATTGAAGGTGGAGAGAGAACTGTACATGCACTCCCCCCACCCACAATTCCTGCCGGCCCGGGACTCCAACTCACAACCTTTCGATTGCCAGTCCGACTCTCTAACCGTTTAACCGTTTATAAAACTGTTTATAAGAAAAAGCCACCTAACATTCGGGAGGTACTCCTTGAAATAAAGTATTTTTTTTTTTCTGGAAACAGAGCCCCAGACTGAGTGTGATTCTTCAGATCAGCGGCAGATGACACTACATATTTGGCACCCCAGATGGACTGGAAAAGAGCAGCAGAGTTTATTCACAATAGAATATAGATAACATATTTTTGAAATGTCATGCCAAATATTGGCTCATTTTGGATTTTGATGAGAGCTACACATTCCAAAAAAGTTGGGACGGGTGGCAATAAGATGCCGGCAAAGTTAAATGTACGTATAAGGAACAACTGGAGGACCAATTTTCAACTTATAAGGTCAATTGGCAACATGATTGGGTATAAAAAGAGCCTCTCGTCATGGGCAGAGGATTACCAATTCCCCCAATGCTGTGGCAAAAATTTTTTTGGAGCAATATCAGGAAGGAGTTTCTCAGAAAAAAAGTTATCATTATCTACAGTGCATAATATCATCCAAAGATTCAGAGAATCTGGAACAATCTCTGTGCATAAAGGTCAAGGCCGGAAAACCATACTGGATGCCCATGATCTTCGGGCCCCTAGATGGCACTGCATCACATACAGGAATGCTACTGTAATGGAAATCACAACATGGGCTCAGGAAAACTTCCAGAAAACATTGTCGTGAATACAATCCACCGTGCCATTTGCTGTTGCCAGCTAAAACTATATAGGTCAAAAAAGAAGCCATATCTAAACATGATCCAGAAGCGCAGTCATTTTCTCTGGGCCAAGGCTTATTTAAAATGGACTGTGGCAAAGTGGGAAACCGTTCTATGGTCAGAAAAACTAAATTTGAAGTTCTTTTTGGAAAACTGGCACGCCATTTCATCCGGACTAAAGAGGACAAGGACAACCCAAGTTATTATCAGCGCTCAGTATCTCTGCATCTCTGATGGTAGGGGGTTGCATGAGTGCATGTGGCATGGGCAGCTTACACATCTGGAAGGGCACCATCAATGCTGAAAGGTATATCCAAGTTCTAGAACAACATCTGCTCCCATCCAGATGTTGTCTCTTTCAGGGAAGACCTTGCATTTTCCAACATGACAATGCCAGACCACATACTTCATCAATTAGAAAATCATGGCTGCGTAGAAGAAGGGTCTAGGTACTGAAATGGGCAGCTTGCAGTCCAGATCTTTCTGCCATAGAAAACATTTGGCACATCAAAAAGAGGAAGATGTGCAAAGAAGACCTAAGACAGTTGAACAACTAGAAGCCTGTATTAGACAAGAATGGTACAACATTCCTATTCGTAAACTTGAGCAACTTGTCTCCTCAGTCCCCAGACATTTGCAGACTGTTATAATAGGAATAGGGGATGCAACACAGTGGTAAATATGGCCTTGTCCCAACTTTTTTGAGATGTGTTCATGCCATGAAATTTAAAATCAACTTATTTTCCCCTAAAATTATACATTTTCCCAGTTTAAACATTTGATATGTCATACATGTTGTATTCTGAATAAAATATTGAAATTTGAAACTTTCACATCATTGGATTCTGTTTTTATTCACAATTTGTAGAGTGTCCCAACTTTTTTGGAATCGGGTTTGTAAAAGGACAACGAATGAAAGCATTAGCCCTTAGATAAAGGGAAAAGACTGAAAGAATGAGCCCTGTCTGGATAAAGGAACTAGAATGAGTGAATGTGTTTAGGATCTTTTTTAGGCTTTTAAGATCTTTTATAGGTTTTTGCATTTTGGATGTCTTTGTGAAAGAGAAGGAGAAAATTCTCTGAGACCAGTGCAGTTGAAGTGAGAGCAAGGCTTTAAGTTAATACATTAAAAATAATTACTTGTGCAGACAAAATAATAGAGAGAAGTAATAGAAAAATAAATAATTATTTTTAGAAATCTTTACATACTGATAGTAAAATAGAGTTGAGTATCAATTCATTCAAAAACTGTAAATGCATCATGGAAACTATGATAAAAAATAGGTCCCACTTTGGAGGGGTTGGAGATGGGTAAGTTTAGCGGTGGAAATGGGATCAAGGGGTTGGAGATGGGTAGGGGTGGAAATGGAATCCAGGGGTTAGAGATGGGTAGGTTTAGGGATATGTAAAGTGGGAGGAGTTGGATCTCGAGTTGGAGTTGATGCACCACTGTAATACCAGTGACTTACATGGAAGTGTAACATTCTGGAAACCAACCAAAATTTATATGTAAATCCTAACTTGATGGCCGCTGCTGTGTAACATTACATGATAAAGCTATTATAAAGTGTAACACTTTCTTTACCAAAAATTGCTGTTAGTCCTGTTACACATTTGTACTTTCATTACCAAAAAGTGTCATTACCAATGTCCTGTTAGACATTTGTACTTACACATACCATTCAGTGAGTTGTTACTTATGTGTAGTTACACAAACATTAGCACTTTAGATACTAGGTACCAATGTGTACTTGCACTGTGGTTACATACTATGTACACATTTAGTTACGATGTAAGCACACAGGTATTAGGGACACAGTATAAAGTGGGACCAATTATTATATTTTATGATTACTCCCCCAACAGCAGAGATGTCTGTGAACTACCCCTTATGATATAATTATTAGATAACATAATCATATTGGTATCATAGTTGATATCAAAATAATCCATACACTCAATGCAAGCTTGATTACACTGCATAACCAGAAATGTTTTCTGTTGCTCTGGTTGAAAGGATAGTAGCATAGTGAGATGCCAGAGAGCTCAAACCACCTCAGATTACATAATTTCTTGGAAAATATGTTTAAATAATGTTATTAAAATAAATAATGTTTATTTTAGTCAGCTTTCCCTTGTTGGTGAAATGGTGGGTGGTGTGGTGTTGTTCTATGGAACAATTTTAAGGGTGGATATTAGTAGCAAAGCTTGCTTTACGTCTTGAGGTCTGAGCCTGTTGGTAGCCCTGGCTTGCACTAGCCTGACAGTGGAAAATCAGGAAAATATGAAAGATTATATATATATATATATATATATATATATATATATATATATATATATATAATATAAACAAAATATACATATTAGTTTTCAATTGTATGACATTAGTTTTAAATTGAATACAGTCCTGCTGCTTTTTCTTGTTTGAAAAACTGGAATATGCAATAAGAAGGATATTAATGTCGTCATTTGTTTCCATCACACCATATTTCAAGCAGGCTTCAATAAAGAGCGCAGCACGGTCAAAATATCTCATGCTGTCAAGAAATGCAAAGATATAACTATAGGCATATCTGAGCATCAATCATGTCCTTTAACATGCACATTCAAATGTCAAACTGGTGAATGCTACACTTTTAACAGAATACCTAGGATGTGTCATTTTCATCAAGATGATACATACAGTAGGTGGACAACCAGAATGGGCAGGGCCGCGGCATTAACTGCAAATCAGTCTCGTTATAAAATCATTCGCAAAATTAAATAAAATAAAATGTTGGGTTTTTGACAAAGTAAAACAACTAACATTATAATATAACATTGTAACATGATTGTTATTAAACAGTCATTACATATAAGACATATATATATTAAAAGCTAAATATTTTTATTTAGGTTATATATATATATACACACACACAGATTAAAAGCTAAATGTTTTCATTTCGGTTCATTCTTGGTTAAAAAAAGTCTTTCCATATGCAGAGTGAAATGAGAATGGTCCAGCATTTAGAAATAATTCTTATTAACTCTGTTCCCTTTCGATACTTCACTCAAAATGCGTATGGGGAAAAGCTCCTTTTTCCTTGATGCTGAAGCCTTTTTTAATAGCGCAGTTCAACTGCACTGCGATTGGTTCAAATTGAAAAACTTTTTTAACCGATGCAGCATGCCAAAGCCTGCCAAAATGGGCAGAGTGAATGGCTATATAAGCAGGCAAATCGGAATATGATTTCAGATTGCTCTCCTTCAGCGATGAGTTCTCTTTGCTGAAACGCCTTTGCCTGCTGGAACGAGCTCTCTCACCATTGAATAGGCACTGCAGCGGATCAGCTGAGTTCGACGAACATCTGCAGCACCAGCGTTCTCACAGACTGCCACCCTCAAGCGTCTCACTTTACATTTCCGGTAAGATTCTCAGCAAATCTCCTGCTGCCATCCAGGGCTTCTAAAAGAGCATTTTCCAGTGGTTTTCACTGTTCTAAAATAGCATCACAAATGCCGTTCCCACTGCAGCAGCATTAGAACTAATACTGTGGCACATGCAGAGCCCGAGCGGAGCTCACCGAGACTTCATGTCTTCTTATTGTGAGAGCATGAGTCTCACCTCTCTGTGTTTGCGGATCCCACCCCTCACGCGAGCCTGCTAGGAAGAGACAGTGGGGTAGAGGAACTCAGTGCCCTGACTTGGGTGAGCCCATGCCAGCCCAGCAACCGCGTGCCTCACCTCTCCAATGAGAGAGCCATTCCCCATTTGTTTTTCCCACCCAGAGCAGAGTCCCTCGGCAGAAGCGAGCGACCTAGTCTCTTTTGGTTGCTTGATGACTCCATGTCACTCACGGCTTCTGAAATGCTGGAATGGGCCGGTGATTCTGACCCCACGCACATGCCGTCGCTTGAGCCCATCGACACCAGAGCTGGGAGGAACACCGAGCTTTTCTGCATCCTCTCTAAAGCCGTCGAGGAACTCAATCTCAAGTGGACTCCACCTGAAGAGCCAATGCGCAGCAGACTGGGCGAGTTGAACCTGCCAGGTTGCCGCCAGGCCCCTCACCAGCGCTCTGCCCTGTTCTTCCCTATAGTTCACGATGAGCTGACCACTCTCACTTCAGTTAATGGCTCTCAGGAGAAGGGCTATGAGCAAATGCTGCCCCTGGACGAAGCCGTGGCTGCTCACCTCTGCCCCCCTGCGGCTATGGGGTGGAAAAATAAGAGAGCACTTCCTTCAAAGCCCTGCAGTACTACCTCCACCATGGCTGGTAGAGCCTATTTATCCACAGGCCAAGCTGCATCAGCGCTGCACACTATGGCCTTTCTCCAGGTGTTCCAGGCAAAACTACTCTGCTCCCTGGACGAGTCTGGTTCCGACGCACCTGCCTTTCACAACCTCCGCAGCACCACGGATTTGTCCCTGCACACCACGAAAGTACGCCCAGGCCATCGGACGATTCATGGCCCAACTGATTGTGCTAGAGCACCTGCTAAGGCTCAACTTGACAGAGATCAAGGACAACAAAGTGGCCTTTCTAAACGGTCTCTTCGAGCCAGCTGTAGATGGTTTTACTGAGGGTTTCACTGCAGCACAGAAGACATCCCAGGCCATGCAAGACTTCCTGCCCAAATTTTCACTTTCAGCCGGACCACCCCAAAAGCAATAGTGATGAGTTACATTTACTTCGTTACATTTACTTGAGTAATTTATTGGGGTAACTAATACTTTTCGGAGTATATTTAAAGATGGGTACTTTATACTCTTACTCGAGTATTTTTTGGGGGGGAAAAATCTGTACTTTTACTTCGTTACTGTGGGCGACGCACCTCTCGTTACTTTATCTTAATGCAATAAATGTTATAAATGCTTCAGTTTATTCCAAACGCGCAGTCTTCTTTTCTCTGTGCAATGAGCGATGCCCATTCACGAATGATTCATTCTTTTGAGTCAATTCTGTTCAAAGGCTTGATCAAACCAATTGGCAAATGAGTGAATTGGTTCATGAATCAGTTTGAAGAGTCGTTCGGTTCCCTGCGGCACGAGCTGAGACTCTGAAGCGGTTCACTCAGAGTTGTAACGTTTAACATCAGCAGCATTGAAAACGGGGCTATGGAACTGCACTAAATTGAAAGCAAATCCTGCAAAGGCTATTATTTGCTTGCGATTGAGATCCTTATTAGATGAACGCATGTGCTGTCTACTCTTTAACAGGTAATAACTTGGGCTACATTCGATTGCAGTACACGATACCACTGTGACATTAGTTTGTTGTACGTGTGTGGCTTATAAGTCAAGTTGAATGCAGTTTCCAAAAGACAAAAAATAGCCGATTAAGATTTTATTAATTTTAATACAATCACACCCGTGCGAGTACGTTCAGCAAGTCATATCATCAGCTGCTAAATTCAGATCTGTGATCGCTTGCTGGCGCTGAGCCAGAGATAGACGCGTTTTTACAGCGCTGCGCATTATAACCAATCACACACGGTTCTGTTGAGCTTTTGAATGCAATCAGGCCAATCAGAGGTGTTCCGATGAGTCATCGCTAAAATGCCGGTGCTTCCTTCACTCGCTCACTGACTGAATAGCTCTTTCTGGTGAATTCTCTCGTCAGAAACAACAAAGTGCAGATGTGTGTACGAATCTATAATTAAGATATTGATTTCACAGTGTTAACAGTTTCAGTGATTTTAATGGGAGTTTCTGAGAGTTATTGAAATCTAGACTGTCAGTGAAAATGATCTTTAATAATGTAAATGTTATTTGCTCTCTTTCTGAACAATGAAAGATTAGTAGCAATATTTATATCACATTAACTTTCAATGTTAAATTCACATTTAATATAAAGTCAGTCGTATTAAAAATATATTATGGCATGACATCTATATCTGTTACTTAAGTAAACAGACAGTGTTTTATAATAAATTACATAAATTGGAGTAAAGGCTGATGAAATATATACATTTATACACACACACACACACACACACACACACACATACATAACATACATTTTATCTATATATCTAAATAAAAATAGGCTCAGTATATATGACCCAAAGTAACTTTTAACTAACTACTTGAGTAGATTTTTTATCCGATACTCTTTTACTCTTACTCAAGTAACTATTCAAGACTAGTACTTTTACTTTTACTTGAGTAACTATTTCTAGAAGTACTTTTACTTTTACTTGAGTACAGTTTTTGGGTACTCTACCCACCTCTGGTGTTCAGGCCCCTGATCAGCAGTCTGTCATCCGACGCTATACAACCTCTTGTCACGCGGGCCGAGGCCTGGCAGGCCAACCCATCTGAGACCTCAGACTCCTGAACCTCTCCCTCATGAGACAGAAGTTCAGGATGTTAAGATTGAAACAGATCCTCACACAGATTTGCCCCAAGGACTGGTTCTTTTTGCTGGATCTGAAAGATGGTTACTTTCAAATCCAGATGGCCCTCCATCACAGACGAATTCTTAAGATTCGTGTTCAAGGGCGTGGCTTACAAATATACAGTCCTTCCTTCTGGGCAGTCTCTAGCTCCTTGCACTTTCAAAAAGTGCATGAACACGGTGCTTTCCCCTCTGAGGCAGATGGGAATAATTGTTCTAAATTATCTCGACGACTGGCTCATCCTGGCCCAGTTGCAGACTAAGACCCTGTTGAGTGTGATAAATCTCCGATACTGTCATTCAGTTGCACTGCGCTACTGAAAAAGACTTTAGCATCTAGAAAAAAGGAGCTTTTCCCCATACACATGCAAAATAGGGCCCTGAGAGTGCCGCCCACTTTACACTTCCGGTAAGATTCTTAGCAAATCTCCTGCCATTTGGCGCTTCTAAAAGAGCATTTTCAAGTGGTTTTCACAAATCCATCACAAACGCAGTTCTCACTGCGGCAGCATTAGAATTAATGCTGTGCCACATGAAGAGCCCCTCTGCATGATGATGACGGCTATGGTGAGTGCATATTTTTGCCTGGGCAAACCCCATGATGAGGCGGCGCTCACCGAGACTTCATACCCTTATTGTGAGAGCATGAGTGTCATCTCTCTGTGTTTGCAGATCCCCACAAATACTGAAACACGCACGATCAACAAAGCCTATTTTACCTAATGAATAATAGTTACGCTTCAAATGGGCAACATCACAAATATGGAAATGTTTGGATTTGTCCCGAATGAGAGAGCTCAACCTTACCTTATATGCATTGCTTTAAATTATTATACATTTTTTGTTTCTTTATAGCTAAGCCAATATTATTATATACTGCAATTATATTTATCCATAAGAATTACATAGCAGCTGTTACTACACAGAGCCGTTGTTAACTGAGAAGATGCGCCAAAAAACGCTGAAAATGAAGTGGATTTGCGCATATTCTCTATTAACAACGACTCTGTGTAGTAACAGCTGCTCTATGTGAAATCACGCACCTGATGGAATTATCCGCTGATTAGAGAACCGGCTTTACTGACGAGATGCGCATAACGATCGGCCGATCGTGATCGGAGCACTCCTAGTTAAAGGTAGTTCATCATCGAATTCAGTGATGTCATCTCTGTTCAGTTAAATAGTGTATGTGCATTTATTTGCAATCAAGTCAACGATATCGCTGTAGATGAAGTGACCCCAACTAAGCAAGCCAGAGGCGACAGCGGCAAGGAACCGAAACACCATCGGTGACAGAATGGAGAAAAAAACCTTGGGAGAAACCAGGCTCAGTTGGGGGGCCAGTTCTCCTCTGACCAGACGAAATCAGTAGTTCAATTCCAGGCTGCAGCAAATTCAGAATTGTGCAGAAAAATCATCTGTTTCCTGTAGTCTTGTCTCAGAGGACCACCGGGACAAGGTCTTTACAGGGGATCTGTATCTGGGGCTTTAGTTGTGCTGGTCTCCGCTGTCTTTCAGGGCTGTAGAGGTCCTCTCTAGGTGCTGATCCACCATTTGGTCTGGATACGGACTGGATCTGGGTGACTGCAGTGACCCTCTGATCTGGATGCAGACTGGATCTGGTGGCTACAGTGACCTCGGAATAAGAGAGAAACAGACAAATATTAGCGTAGATGCCATTCTTCTAATGATGTAGCAAGTACATAGAGTGTGTCTCTGTTTACCCGTTTTACCTGGCCCTCCGTCCCTCCCCCTGGTCTTCTGCCGCTCCATCTCCCTCATAGTCTCTTTGTTCTTTGGTCTCTTCTTGGGTTCGGGTCGAGCATCTGGTAGCTGCTCCGTGGAGAAGAGGGTAATGTCACACTGTCTGGTCTCTGTTTCCCTGGGTGTCCACTAGTGGGTTCACTTCCCCTTAGGCACCTCACCGTAGGCACTACAATTCCCACTAGCCTTGTCCCTTCATCACAGTAATTGCACTCCTGTTAATTGCACCAGGTGCCTTCCCTTATTACTCACTAGCCTCCCTATATTAACCAGTCTTTTCCTGTTGTCTGCATGGAGTCCTTTCCTTTCCTTTTCGTTTTCTTTCGTTTTCTTCTGTACCCAGTATTCTCGTCTTCCGAGTTCCTCGCATTCCGAGTTCCTGTTCCTGTTTCCGTTCCTGTTCCCTTCCTGTTCCTTCTTTATTTGTTTATTTGGACTGTATTTCAAATAAATAATATGGGTTTTGAGCCCAGCTTGTTTGGATTACAATTTGGATTACCCTAAATAAACCATACTGCAATTGGATCTCTCTTTCCCTGTGTTTCACTGGGTCCCGTACGTTCTCTGCCACTTCAGTTCAGTACATTACACGACTGTACCCTACTGATCATGTCTTTCCTATGTTAGAGCATTCCCTGTGGTCCTGCATAACACACCGTGCTGACGAGTGATCCCTTTCTTTGCGCACACTATCTCAGTGGCCAGGTCTGTAGCCCTCTTGGATGTTAACTTATTATATGCATTGTACTATTCAACCTTGTATGCCCCAATGTAATCCTGTACAAACCCTTGTAATCATGTTTTCCTCAGTTCTTCTCTAACCTGACACTCTTCCCTTATTCACTGTTGATTGTATTAGATATAATTTGCATACCTTTGGTATCTATGTTCCAATACTGCTGTCATTTTTTGGGGAAGTTGTGGCCTAATGGTTAGAGAGTTTGAGAAGTTTTGATTTGGCTGGCGACAGCCTCTGATGTCACCACCAGCGCGACTATAAATAGGCACCGGGAGAACACATCATTCACTTCTTCGTCTGAAGCTTGCGTCCGAAGCATGACAGGGAGCTTTAGGACGCAGTCCCTCGTTCCCTTCTCAGGGAACCATGGTTACATCTGTAACCCGAGACGTTCTCTTTCAAGGGAACTTCAAACTGCGTCCTCTAGGGGTCGCTATGGGGAACAAGGGGCTACCGCTTGCTTTTGCATAAGCTTGCTGAAGGAGCTGTCTCAACAGATCTCTAGTAACAACATCCTGTTTATATAGGTATCTGAGGATACATAGTTGAAGTGGGGCCTAAGATGAGAGGGGCTTTTGTCAACTCAAGAAAGGGCACGAAGCAACAGTCCGAAGCCCTCACCATATAGGAATTTAGAAAGAACGCAGAATATTAGCAATCAAACTTACCACAGTGTGGATTTCAGAAAGTGCGCAAAGACTTCACGTGGACACTTACTATAACATGGATTTTACATACTGTTCTAAGGAGGGGGCTCTCGTGGTACTCTGATAGAGCAGCTCATAGATGGAATGGTGCATCCCAAAACAATATGTTTGAGAGTCATCAACTCGATCTGTGGAAATAACCTGTGATCTAGCCACCTGATGAACATGAAGCCAGAACATCGAAACATCATATGTCCAGCATAGGAGACTGTTTGCAAGAAATTCCCACCTAACCTCGGTCATGTGGAGAGCTGGTGGTTACAGGCGAATTAGGAAGGGGAGGATAAGGGCAGATGTAAAAAAACAAAAACAAAGAGAACGAGTAGATACAATGTATCACTCTGGTTTGGACGAAAATGCTGATGGCCTCATCTGGATCACATCCCATAGGTCACACCTACCTCCCAGTGACCCCCGATTCCTCTTGCCCCTACCCACAGGCAGGGGAGGAGCGTGAGTCATGACACTAGACTTCTTTGCCCGTTTCTGATCCTCAGATCGAGACGGACCAGGACCCCAATGTTGTTCTGGCTCAGACCTGGACCTTCATAGAACGAAGGATTTTTAAAGCAGTGGAGCGTGCCTTTCTACATAACCTCCAACAGCTCTACATACAAAGGGCAGGAGGATTGAGAAGTCTCAGCCTCAGCTTCTTTACCATACTCTTAATATCTCCTGCTTTTCCTGGGTAAAAACCCAGTAGAACATTAACCTCAGTATCAGAAAGTGTTAAAAGATATAACATCATCCTCCCGAGGCTCTCTCTCGTCCACCACAGACAAGCACGAAAAGGAAAGTCCCTCTCTAATCTACTCAGACAGATCCACTTGTAATTCTCACGAGCTCATTCTCCTCCGTGCCCTTAGCAGTGGCGGATCCTGAACTGCGGGAAGCAGATGTCTGCCTTTTTTTCCTTTTTTTTCTCAGAAAGACAGATGAATGAGAGTGGAGCTTTTTCATTGAAAAAACGCTCACAATGCACATAGATTGCCTCCTTAAAGACATCGCGTGAGTGCTCTTCACCCAAACAAATGATACAAAGATTGTGTGTGTCATCAGGTGTCAAATAATGCAGACACAGATGCACACATTGTCGAAACGCTTTCTAGTAATCGCCATGTGATAGTCAGAGGAAGATCGCTCTTACTGGTTCTTTCAGATGCACGCTTCAAACAGAACAGTCAGTGAAGACGAAGAAGAGAACGACGTGTTCTCCTGGTGCCTATTTATAGTTGCTAGTTACTAGATCCTCCTGTCCACCCTTTTGGCAAAGGGCATCTCAGGAACCACACTCCAGTGGTTTGAGTCTTACCTTTCAGATAGCTTCTTCAAAGCATCTTGGAGAGGTGAGGTGTTTAAGTCAAAGTCAAAGCCAAAGTCACCTTTATTTATATAGCGCTTTAAACAAAATACATTGCGTCAAAGCAACTGAACAACATTCATTTGGAAAACAGTGTCTCAAAAATGCAAAATGATAGTTAAAGGCAGTTCATTATTGAATTCAATTCACTTGCCATCTCTGTTCAGTTAAATAGTGTATGTGCATTTTCAAGTCAACAATATTGCTGTAGATGAAGTGACCCCAACTAAGCAAGCCAGAGGCGACAGCGGCAAGGAACCGAAACTCCAGAATGGAGAAAAAAAACCTTGGGAGAAACCAGGCTCAGTTGGGGGGCCGGTTCTCCTCTGACCAGACGAAACCAGTAGTTCAATTCCATGCTGCAGCAAAGTCAGATTGTGCAGAAGAATCATCTGTTTCCTGTGGTCTTTTCCTGGTGGTCCTCTGAGACAAGTTCTTTACAGGGGATCTGTATCTGGGGCTCTAGTTGTCCTGGTCTTCGCTGTCTTTCAGGGCAGTAGAGGTCCTTTCTAGGTGCTAATCCACCATATATGGGGTTAGAATTGTTGCATTATTCCAAATAAATAGATTATGATCCATAAATAAATGTAACGAGATTCACAAAAAAATATAAAACTCACAAATAAATAAAATGAGATTTGCAAATAAAAAAATATTTTTACAAATGTGTTTAATGTCACAAACACAACTCTACCTAGCTTTTATTTGTGAACCGCTGTCTGTGCATTTGTAAATCACTGCACGCATTTGTGGATCGGTTCCTGTGCATTTGTGGATTTGAAACACTTCTAGCGTCGACGTGCAGATAAATCCACAAATAAGTGGACTCCACCCACCATCTACTTAACCCAATCAGACAACGCCCATGTTGCACTGACCAATCGTAGCACGCTCTCTCTCCAACCAATCACGTTTTGCCTAACTACCAGGGCGGGAACAGACACATGAACACGAGTCACTCGCTACAGTCTCTTCAACATGGCCGATCAAGAGGAGTAAAGACAGGTGAGTGATGCTAATTGAACACAGTAATTAACTGAAGTTTTACCAGGTTCTTGATATGTCATCATTTGTCATAACTAGTGAGGTAGTTTGACAATTTACCCCATGATTTAATAAGTTATTATTTGCTCTCAAGCACCATTTCGAAGACTGTTGCATTTTTCTGCCACATACATCAAGGGTGTCTTAATTCTAAAATGGACCATTATTCATTGTGAGGTGTAAATTGTTGTAATTTCTTTACTTTTGGATCTAACCTTAATGATTCAAACGAGGCAACTTCTATGACGTATTGTGGCCTACAAAATGCGACCTCCTTGAGGAAGCAGCCCTCGAAACAGTCTGCAGATATTATTTTACATTTAGAATTACTGAATTAGTTTATTAGATTAAATAAACTATTACTTAATATTGAGTAAAAGATGAAGAATATGTGTGAAGTTGCGGGTTGATTCGATGTGCTCCTGTAGTAAGGTTGCCAACTGCCCTAATTATACAGACATACGTTTGGGGTAAGATCTTCCACTGCATATTACATGAGACTCGGTTTTATTCCCCCTTGTCACCCCCCGCAGTGGCATTGTCTCAGATACTACGAGTATGCATGAACTGAGGGTCATATGCTGTTGTTACGTTACCTGTAATGCATGCCAAAAACCAGTTTTCGAAAAAAGAACCTGACTTCCCATCACTAGTGAAAAGTTGGATTTCCTCATTATTATGTTCCCTTGTATATAACTGGAATGGTTACTCCATGCAACTTTAAACTACAGTCTGTTCAGTTAAATATTTGGCTTAGGGCCAGGACTCGATTAAAAAAATAATCTAATTAATTAGATTCTTTGTAATTAATTAATCGAAATTAATCGCATTTTAATCGCAGATAAATATTTGACCTGAGAACAGTGAGAAGTAATTTGTTTTCACATGGATTTATAGTATACCATTGAATAATGACTGAATACATAAGCTTAAGCAACAAATTTTTTTTTATTTTTGTTCAACCAAGTCTAGCAGACCAGTGCAATTTTTGCAAAGGAAGTGTAGCAATAGCATATTTAGAAACAATTTAGAAATAGTACATTTCAGAAATTCAGGAAGCTTATAGGTGCTGAAACCTTCTGTAAAGTGTTTTTTTTTTTAAATTAAAACACAATACTGTCAATTACATTCAGAACATTAGAAACACTGACATCTCTCTGTTGCTTCAGAGGCCATAACATACTAAGTCCAACTCTCAATAACCTTGGCCAAAACAATAAAGACTTCAACATAAACTGTTGCACCAACAAAATAATACATAGTTCAACATAAAGTGTAAAGTCCACGCTAGCTGCTATGTTTTGCGTTGAGGTGATACTTGAGGCTCGATGTGCCGCAGTGATATGCGAATGCTAGTTGGTGCTTCAGTATTATCGGTCCGCCGAAACTCACCCAGTGAGAAACGTTCCGCGGTGCAAAAATAAGTTATTAAAAATGCGGGAATTTTTTTTCTGTAATTAATTAATCTTAGTTAACGCGTTATTGTTTGTGTAATTAATTAATCTCAATTAACGCGTTAAAGTCCCAGCCCTAATTTGGCTATAGTTTGTGTTTACTTACTACTGTTTGTTCGGGGCCTTTCTGCACTAGGTGAAAGTGCTGCTCGGGCATTAGTGCAGATAATCGCCAGGGATCTGACACCAGGGCCAAGCCGCTCCACTAATTACTATTATATATAATGCTCATTACTGTAGTTTTTTAAGGTAATTAAATGACCACTTGGTCATGTAGCATGTTACATTTTGAAATATTGTTGGAATATTGGCTATCTGCTAAAAATAAAGAAAATGTAAAGTACTGTGCTGTATTCACCAATTAGACTAATATTTCATTATGAACAAGGTTTATTGCATTGATGGAGATTCTTGGATGGGACTTCCCATCCAGTCCAAAATGATGTAAGCTTTTGTAGCTGGTCTGTAGTAGCTCTGTGGACAAATAATCAGAAGATGCATATAAACATCTCTTAACATTTTATGGAAGGTTGTATGCATTAAAACTGTCAAACTGCAATGAGTCTTAGAATGAGAGGTTTGAAAAAATACTTTTTACAGGATTTATATTGTAATTAAGCCATTTATAATACATATTAAAACAATGATTATTGCTAATTTGATTTGCAAAGTATTAATAAAAAAATATAATCTTAAGAACATCTAAGTGTACTCAGCTGTGCTCTTTTGAGACACCATAAACTAAAATGTGCTTTTAATATACTACCTCTATTTAAAACAAAAATGTATTTAGTTACCACTTGTAGTACAAGAAGTTCAGTTGTACTGTAAGTGGTAACTAAATACATGTTATTAATACTTCCAATCATAGTAACCTGGACGACATACCAATTTTTCCTCAAATGTGCTTTATAATAAATCACAATAAATCTATGAACAGGCTGTGGTCATGTCATGCATTACAGGTAACGTAACAACAGCATATGACCCTCAATTCACGCATACTCGTAGTATCTGAGACGATGCCACTGCAGGGGGTGACAAGGGTGAATAAAACCGAGTGTCATGTAATATGCAGTGGAAGCACATCGAATCTACCCGCAACTTCACACATATTCTTCATCTTGCACTCAATATTAAGTAATAGTTTATTTAATCTAATAAACTAATTCAGTAATTCTAAATGTAAAATAAATCCGCTGACTGTTTCGAGGGCTGCTTCCTGAAGGAGGTCGCATTTTGTAGGCCACAATACGTCATAGAAGTTGCCTCATTTGAATCATTAACGTTAGATTCAAAAGTAAAGAAATTACAACAATTTACACCTCACAATGAATAATGGTCCATTTTAGAATTAAGACACCCTTGATGTATGTGGCAGAAAAATGCGACTGTCATGATTCTGCCCTCGTGTCCTTGATTTTTCCTAGTCTTGAGGCAGGATCATGACAGACCCGTGTTTTGTGTACAAGCACATGGCCTTGCGTTTGGGCCATGTGCTTGTGTTGTCTCGTTCCCTTGCCCCGCCCCCCTTGTTATCCTAGTCTTGTCCTGATTGTCCTATCTGTGTCACCTGTCGTGTCTTAATTGTTCCCCCTATTTAGATCTCCTAGTGTGCTCTGTCTTGCGTCGGTTCATTGTGATTGTACCTCATATGTGATTGTTCCACTGAGATTGTTCCACATTTGTGATTGTGCTGTACCTCTGAAGTCCTTGAGTGTTTGTAGTTAGTGTTAAGAGTTTGTTTGTCATGTCAATCATGTCCTGTTAAGTTGTTTAGTTTCCGCCCTAGCTGTTGTTTTCCCCCTCGTGGGTTTTGTTTTCCCCTTTTTGTATTAAATAAATCCTGTGTGTTGTGATCCCTGTCTGCACTTGAGTTCCTCCCTTGCCAACCCTGACAGAATGAACCGACCAAAAAAGAACTCAGCAGGCAGGAGGGCCTCCGAGCTCCAAGACCTGTTGGAGTTCCGCCAGCAATGCTGGATGTCATCCCTCACCGACAGGAAGGGGGTCCCCTCCCATACTCGCCCGAGGGGGAGTGGATCCTCCAAAATTATGCCCGGCTGTGGGAGAGTCTCTCCCAGGAGGATCCACAGAGGTCCCCTCCACCTACCCAGCTGCCAACGATTCCAGAGGGTCGTGTCCTGGCCATGGCAACCCTGGGGGATCAGGCAAGTCCCTCCCAGAATCCTGAGGCACCTCCCACTACCTTCAGTCTCCCCAACAAGTGAGGGAGACGGTTTTCGTGGGAGTCAGCCTCGGAATCGTCGGCGTCAGAGTCCGCCCTGCCTGAGACCGAACTTCCCCAACCCGTCTCTGTCCCAGCTGTGACCTCTGCACCGCGGCCTAGGAGGAAGAGGAGGAAGAAGGGGTCTCCCGGTTCTGCGACTCTGTCTCCTCCTGCAGCGGTGAGCGTGCCCGAGCCAGCAGCGGTGAGCGTGCCCGAGCCAGCAGCGGTGAGTGTGCCCGAGCCAGCAGCGGTGAGCGCTGGCGTGCCCGAGCCAGCAGCGGTGACCCTTGAACCCAAACCGGCAAATAAGAGAACTGTTTTCAAGTCTGCAGTCGTGAGGGCGGAGGAGAGAGCCGCGGCTGACTCTGCAGCAGAAACTCTACTACAGTCTGTCTCATCTCGTAAGGAGATGCCGGTTATCATAGCTGCTAAAGCCTTGTCTGATTATTTGTCTCGTCTTGTCCAGATCCTAGAAGTCCCCGCCAGTCCTGTCTTGTCCCCAGACCCTGTCCCCAGAAATCCCGAGTGTCCAGCCGTTGTCTCCCCGTGTCCTGTTATCCCCCCGTGTCCAGTAGATGTTGTCTCCCCGTGCTCAGTAGATGTTGTCTCCCCGTGTCCAGTAGATGTTGTCTCCCCGTGTCCAGCTGTTGTCGTCTCCCCGTGTCCTGTTGTTCCCCCGTGTCCAGTAGATGTTGTCTCCCCGCGTCCAGCTGTTGTCTCCCCGCGTCCCGTAAGTGTTGCCCCGCATCACGTAAGTGTTGCCCCGCATCCTGTGTCTGCTCCTGTCATGTCCTCTGTCAGTTGTCCCGAGACCCCTCCCCATCCCTCACCACCCAGACCTGCCCGGACCCCTCGTCGTCAGCCTTCGTCCCGTCCTCCTAAGACTCCTGACCCACCCACCCACCCTGGTCTGTCCCCCATGAACTTTGTGGTCCCGCCTCCTCCCCTTTCCTGTTTGTTTTTTTTGATTTGTCACCCTAACCCTGCCATTGTGTATTCATGTTTGCCGTTGTTACTTTTTGTCATGTCTTGTTGGTTTGTGTCTGTGTCCCAGTCTGTCATGTCAGTCAATTCCCGTGTTTGATGTTCCCTTGAGGAGCGTCTGGAAGCCGCTCCTTAAGGGAGGGGTTCTGTCATGATTCTGCCCTCGTGTCCTTGATTTTTCCTAGTCTTGAGGCAGGATCATGACAGACCCGTGTTTTGTGTACAAGCACATGGCCTTGCCTTTGGGCCATGTGCTTGTGTTGTCTCGTTCCCTTGCCCCGCCCCCCTTGTTATCCTAGTCTTGTCGTGATTGTCCTATCTGTGTCACCTGTCGTGTCTTAATTGTTCCCCCTATTTAGATCTCCTAGTGTGCTCTGTCTTGCGTCGGTTCATTGTGATTGTACCTCATATGTGATTGTTCCACTGAGATTGTTCCACATTTGTGATTGTGCTGTACCTCTGAAGTCCTTGTATTACCGTGAGTGTTTGTAGTTAGTGTTAAGAGTTTGTTTGTCATGTCAATCCTGTCCTGTTAAGTTGTTTAGTTTCCGCCCTAGCTGTTGTTTTCCCCCTCGTGGGTTTTGTTTTCCCCTTTTTGAATTAAATAAATCCTGTGTGTTGTGATCCCTGTCTGCACTTGAGTTCCTCCCTTGCCAACCCTGACAGCGACAGTCTTCGAAATGGTGCTTGAGAGCAAATAATAACTTATTAAATCATGGGGTAAATTGTCAAACTACCTCACTAGTTATGACAAATGATGACATATCAAGAACCTGGTAAAACTTCAGTTAATTACTGTGTTCAGTTAGCATCACTCACCTGCAGGGCCGGCGCGTGCCTATAGGCGAACTAGGCAGCTCAGCCAGGGCGGCAAGAGAGAGAGAGAGAAAGAAAGAGAAGGAGAGAGAGAGAGAGTGGAATTATTAATTTATTTGTTTGTTTTACATTAGGTTACAATTATCGCACTTATATCAACAGCATTTTTTCCCCACTCCATTAGTATAAATTTAAATTAACTTAAAATTTTGAAAAAAAAATTCTGCCCAGCCGCGCCCTATTAGTATATGCGTGCAAAATATTGTAATGTATATTCCAAAAAATGTCAAAACTAATAAAATTATCTGGTCATGAGTACAAAAGACGACGGCTTTTAAATGAGCAAGCACTGGAGAAACAAAGAGTCTCCTTTTTTAAATGCATCGTCTCCGTTCCGTGGAAGAGCGCTTTTCGCTGCTTCGAGATCATGGGCGCGTATTTGGATTTTTATAAGGCATCGCTTCTCTTAAAGAAAAGGAGAATACAATATTTCTTCAGGATTGCTTAAAGCTGGAAAAGGCCCTGACTCATGGAGAATCGCGGGATGTGGGCTTGAATTGTTTGAAGAACTGACTGTTTTGTGGAGACGCCTGGTTAGAGCTGAAGATCTTTGACCAAACCGGGCTTAATTATATCATCTTACATGGGCTTGGGTCGAGCTCGGGCTTGCGATCCGGTTTGCGAGGTAAAACGAGCGGTCATGTGATGTGTTTCGATTAGCGCAAGAAAGATGCGAAAATTTATCCTGAGTAGATGAAACGGAGGCTTGCCTCTGGCGATTACGTTTTGGTTGCACCAGCAACTAAAGCAAAGTCTGAGGTGTGGAAAAGTTTTGACCATGCCTATAATGAGAATAATGACGCACCATCAGTGAGCGCAGGAACGCGCTGAAGACTTCTACAGTGGATTCAATCATTTTCCTGGACAAAAACATGTCTGCTTAGCCTAATCGCTCAAATGATAACTAAATATTAATTGAGTCTTAAATGCATAATGTGGACAGAGTATTTACGCTAATGTTGGCATTATTCTTTTATTAAATATCATCTGCTAGTGCGAAGCAAATCCGGCGGAGCCTTTATCTTAATTTAGTTATTGCCAAATACCCATCTTAATTTAAAATTTATCTTAATTTAATTTGTTAAAAATGACTCGTTTTTATTGGTGCGTTGGTCTATTTATAGGCTAAATGAGTCTATGTCTAGAATGCTGAGATGTTACGATGTCAGTTGTGTGCATATGTTTAGTTTTACTCTGTACACTATCTATTATAAAGCAGAAATTATATGCAGCTGTTGCATTGTGTACTTTTTTCACGCTGCAGTATGAAAAAGAACTTCTGAAACCATACTTACACGTTTTTCTTTTTTTAGTGTAATTTATAATTTTTTTTTTTTTGGTAATTTGTTTACATGCAGTATACCTAAGAGTGAGTGTGAGGTGGGGGCGGCACGATCGTGCTCTGCCTAGAGTGGCATTTGAGCTTGCACCGGCCCTGCTCACCTGTCTTTACTCCTCTTGATCGGCCATGTTGAAGAGACTGTAGCGAGTGACTCGGGTTCATGTGTCTGTTCCCGCCCTGGTAGTTAGGCAAAACGTGATTGGTTGGAGAGAGAGCGTGCTACGATTGGTCAGTGCAACATGGGCGTTGTCTGATTGGGTTAAGTAGATGGTGGGTGGAGTCCACTTATTTGTGGATTTATCTGCACGTCGACGCTAGAAGTGTTTCAAATCCACAAATGCACAGGAACCGATCCACAGATGCGTGCAGTGATTTACAAATGCACAGACAGCGGTTCACAAATAAAAGCTAGGTAGAGTTGTGTTTGTGACATTAAACACATTTGTAAAAATATATTTTTTATTAGCAAATCTCATTTTATTTATTTGTGAGTTTTATATTTTTTTGTGAAACTCTTAGCATTTATTTGTGAATTATATATATTTTTGTGAATCTCGTTACATTTATTTGTGGATCATAATCTATTTATTTGGAATAATGCAACAATTCTGACCCTATATGGATACGTACTGGATCCGGGTGACTGCAGTGATCCTCTGATCTGGATACAGACTGGATCTGGTAGCCACGTTGACCTCGGAACAAGAGAGAGACAGACAAATATTAGCGTAGATGCCATTCTTCTAATGATGTAGCTAGTACATAGGGTGTTATGTGAAGTGTTTCCGTTTCCGGTTTACCTAATTAATGCAGCCTAAAAATCCTTTAACGGATTTGGATATTAAAAGCATATTAGTATGTTATGTGTATGCCAGGTTAAAGAGATGGGTCTTTAATCTAGATTTAAACTGCATGAGTGTGTTTGCCTACCGAACAATGTTAGGTAGGTTATTCCAGAATTTAGGAGCCAAATAGGAAAAGGATCTGCTGCCCGCAGTTGATTTTGATATTCTAGGTATTATCAAATTGCCTGAGTTTTGAGAACGTAGTTGACGTAGAGGAGTATAATGTAAAAGGAGCTCATTCAAATACTGAGGTGCTAAACCATTCAGGGCTTTATAAGTAATAAGCAATATTTTAAAATCTATACGATGTTTAATAGGGAGCCAGTGCAGCGATGACAGGAACGGGCTTATATGGTCATACTTCCTGGTTCTAGGAAGAACTCTTGCTGCTGCATTTTGGACTAGCTGTAGTTTGTTTACTAAGCGTGCAGAACAACCACCCAATAAAGCATTAAAATAATCTAACCTTGAGGTCATAAATGCATGGATTAACATTTCTGCATTTGACATTGAGAGCATAGGCCGTAATTTAGAGATATTTTTGAGATGGAAAAATGCAGTTTTACAAATGCCAGAAACTTGGCTTTCTAAGGAAAGATTGTGATCAAATAGCACACCTAGGTTCCTAACTGATGACAAAGAATTGACAGAGCCACCATCAAGTCTTAGACAGTGTTCTAGGTTATTACAAGCAGAGTTTTTAGGTCCTATAATTAACACCTCTGTTTTTTTTCTGAATTTAGCAGTTAGAAATTACTCGTCATCCAGTTTTTTATATTGACTATGCATTCCATTAGTTTTTCAAATTGGTGTGTTTCACCGGGCTGAGAAGAAATATAGAGCTGAATATCATCAGCATAACAGTGAAAGCTAACACCATGTTTCCTGATGATATCTCCAAAGGGTAACATATAAAGCGTGAAGAGTAGCGGCCCTAGGACGGAGCCTTGAGGTACTCCACTCCATACACTCCATACTCCATGCACTTGTGATCGATATGATACATCTTCATTCACTGCTACGAACTGATGGCGGTCATATAAGTACAATTTAAACCATGCTAATGCACTTCCACTGATGCCAACAAAGTGTTCAAGTCTATGCAAAAGAATGTTGTGGTCAATTGTGTCAAACGCAGCAGTAAGATCCAGTAAAACTAATAGAGAAATACACCCACGATCAGATGATAAGAGCAGGTCATTTGTAACTCTAAGGAGAGCAGTCTCAGTACTATGATACGGTCTAAATCCTGACTGGAAATCTTTATACCATTTTTCTCTAAGAAGGAATATAATTGTGAGGATACCACCTTTTCTAGTATATTGGACAGAAAAGGGAGATTCGAGATTGGTCTATAATTAACTAGTTCTTTTGGGTCAAGTTGTGTTTTTTTGATGAGAGGCTTAATAACAGCCAGTTTGAAGGTTTTGGGGACATATCCTAATGACAATGAGGAATTAATAATAGCCAGAAGAGGATATATGACTTCTGGAAGCACCTCTTTTAGGAGCTTAGATGGTATAGGGTCTAACATACATTTTCTGTAGGATATCTTACTTTCCCGTCTAGCAATACGAAATACCTCTAGTTTTGTTTTCCTCCAGCTGCGCTCCATTTTTCGGGCTGCTCTCTTTAAGGTGCGAGTATGCTCAGAGTCAAACTGTTTTCCTTAACCTTCCTTAAGCGTAAAGGAGCAACTGTATTTAAAGTGCTAGAAAAGAGGGTAACACTTTAGAATAAGGTTCCATTAGTTAATGTTAGTTAACTACTTTCATTAACATGAACTAAGCAAGAACAATCCTTCTACAGCATTTATAAGTCTTAGTTCATGTTAATTTCAACATTTACTAATGCATTATTTAAATCAAAAGTTGTGCTTGTTAATGCACTGTGAATTAACATGAACTAACAATGAATAACTGTATTTTCATTAACTAACATTAACGAAGATGAATAAATACAGTAATAAATGTATTATTCATTGTTTGTTCATGTTAATTAATACATTAACTAACATTAACTAATGGAACCTTATTCTAAAGTGTTACCGAAAAGAGAGAATCCATAGTTTCTGTTACATCAAGTTGTTCTGAGGTTTTGGACATGCTAAGGAATTTGGATACATCAGAAAGATAACTTAAAAAGCAGTCTTTTGTGGTAGAAGTGATGGTTCTTCCATACTTGTAACAAGAAGTAGAATTTACAATTTTGGCAATATGAAGTTTGCACAGAACTAAATAATGATCTGAGATATCATCACTTGGCTGAATAATTTCAACACTATCAACATCAATTCCATGTGACAGTATTAAATCTAGAGTATCATTTCGACAATGAGTAGGTCCTGAAACATGTTGTCTAACACCAATAGAGTTCAGAATGTCTATAAATGCTGATCCCAATGCATCTTTTTCATTATCGACATGGATATTAAAATCACCAACTATTAAAACTTTATCTGCAGCCAGAACTAACTCGGATCTAAAATCACCAAACTCTTTAATAAAGTCTGTATGGTGGCCTGGTGGCCTGTATACAATAGCCAGTACAAACATAACAGGGGATTTATCATTAACATTTGTTTCTCTGGATAATGTTATATGTAGCACCATTACTTCAAATGAGTTATACTTGAAGCCTGCCCTCTGAGAAATCCTGAAAACGTTGTTATACAATGAAGCAACTCCTCCCCCTTTGCCTTTTAGACGTGGCTCGTGTTTATAACAGTAATCTTGGGGGGTGGACTCATTTAAAATAATGTAATCATCAGGTTTTAGCCACGTTTCTGTCAAACAGAGCACATTTATATCATGATCAGTGATCATATTATTTACAAAAAGTGTTTTCGTAGAAATGGATCTGATATTCAATAAGCCAAGTTTATCATTTGTTTATCCAGATTGCATTTGTTTTTTTATTTGTTGAACCTCAATTAAATTGTTAACCTTAACTTTGTTTGAACGTTTTTTGTATTTTCTAGTTCGGGGAACAGACACAGTCTCTATAGTGTGATATCTAGGTAAAAAAGTCTCTATGTGCTGAGAATTAACTGACCTCTGTGACGGGAGGCAGCTAGCAGACGGTCGGTTTAGCCAGTCTGTCTGCTTCCTGACCTGGGCCCCAGTTAGTCAAGTATGAACTCTAAGACTATTTGCCATATTTCTAGAGAGAAGAGTGGCGCCACCCCAGGAGGGATGAAGACCATCTCTTTTAAACAGGTCAGGTCTGCCCCAAAAGCTCGTCCAATTGTCTATGAAACCTATGTTATTCTGTGGGCACCACTTAGACATCCAGCCATTGAGTGATGACAATCTGCTATGCATCTCATCACCACGGTAAGCAGGGAGGGGACCAGAGCATATAACAGTGTCTGACATCGTGCTTGCAAGTTCACACACCTCTTTAAAGTTATTTTTAGTTATCTCTGACTGGCGAAGTCGAACATCATTAGCGCCAGCATGAATAACAATCTTACTGTATTTACGTTTAGCATTAGCCAGCACTTTTAAATTTGCCAAGATGTCAGGTACTCTGGCTCCCGGTAAACATTTGACTATGGTGGCTGGTCTCTCTATATTCACGTTCCGTACAATAAAATCACCAATAACTAGAGCACTTGATCGGAACAGAAGAGCGGTGTTTTGACCCACGACTACGCTGCCTCACCGTCACCCAGTTGCCCTGCTGCAGGGGCTCTGCTGGAACCGGACAATGTACAGGAAACCCTGAGCTAGACGCATCCAAAGCCGTATCTAGAGCCCTTACATTCTTACTGTCCTCAATTAAAGTTTGGATGCATGTCTCTAATTCTGAAATCTTCTCTGTCAGCCTAACTATTTCCCTGCATGTATCACATGTGAATCCCTCATCAGCGACAGAGATAGATAAACTGTACATGTGGCAAGAGGTGCAAATAACAGAGGAGCAGATGTGGGATTTGACTAGCCTTTGGAAGCACTTCATGATGACTAATGTCAGTGCTACTGGGCGGTTGTCATTCAGGCAGGAGACAGTTGTTTTTTTGGGAACAGGGATGATGGTGGTTTGCTTGAAGCATGTGTGGATCACTGTAAGTCTCAAGGAGAGGTTGAACATGTTGGTGAAGACATCTGATAACTGGACAGTGCAGACCCTCACGAAACGTCCATGTACGCCATCTGGACCTGGAACTTTCCGGCCTTTGACCCACTTGAAGGCCTTAATCACTTCGGATGTGGTTAGAACCAAATGGCAGGTGTCAAGGTCAGCAGGTACTGTATTTTCATAGCAGGAAATCTGTTGTCTGTCAAAGCGAGCATAGAATATACTGAGCTCATCTGGTAAGGAGGCAAAGACACACCACTGCTTTTCCTTCCTTTGTTTATTTATTTATTGAACCAGGAAAGAAGACTCACAGAGATTAAAATCTCTTTTACGGGAGAGTCCTGGCCAAGATAGACAGCTGTGTTTCAACACACAAACATAAACAAACATCATTACATAGATATAAAAACATGCATCTGATTAGAAACATTTACACACCATTAATTTACTCTGATGATTGTTTAATAAGTATTTAAAGTGACCACAAGATAAAAAAATTTCTAACTTCATCTCAGTCTGGAGAAGATTCCAATCTGAGGCCGCGGCATATTTAAAAGAGGTTTTTCCCATCTTGGTTCTAGCAAAAGGCACACACAGGTTGTGGATCGATTTAGAGTGTAGTGAATAATGACCGGGCAATTTGTGTTTAATGAGACAATAAAGATAAGAGGGCAAATAACCCAATATAGCTTTGTAAATCAAGAGATACCAGTGCTTTTTCCTTCTAATATTCAACGACGACCAACCAACCATTTTGTATAAGTCATAATGGTGTGTTGAAAATCTACAGCCAGTTATAAATCTAAGAGCACCATGGTACAAAGCATCCAAAGAAACAAGAAGATAAGAGGGCGCGTGCTGATACACTATATCCCCATAATCAAGAACTGTTAAAAAAGTTTCTTCCTCGCATTACATGAAAAAAATTTTTGTTTCTAAAATAAATCCAGATTTTTTCCTAAGTTTTTGCCTAAGATGTTTGATATGTGAACCAAAACATATTTTTTTTAATGCTGCTCCACATGCGTTGGTGTCACAGTTCAGGGTGCTTCACCGGGTTCCCTGTTGTCTATGTCCTGTCATTTTCTGCAGCTCATGACCTGGGCAGTCAGCGCTGATACATCGGCACTGGTGTGTGCAGATCACAAGCTGATTGCCCTCACCTGTCGCTTGTTCCCATTCTCCCGTATATTCCCTGCTGTGTCTGTCCCTTGTTGTCAGTAGTTTTCATGTTGTCACTGTGATTGTGCTGTGTGTCCGTTTCCTCACCTTTTGGATGCTGTGCTCACGACGCATAGACGAGGAGTTCTTGGAGTTGGCCTTTTGCCCGAGATCCTCAGTCTTGTTTCCCCGTCCCGTTGGGCATTGCATCAGAGGTGGTCTCCACAGCCTGTGTCCGCAGGTGTCTGTACGGACGCCTCTGGAGTTGTTTTTTACATTGGATTATTTTGGGATTTTTTATTATTGTACCCAATAAACTGTTGCACGTATCCTCTGCATTTGAGTTCTCCTTCACGGCCCTGACAGTTAGGGGTCAGAGCCATGATACTCTGACTCCACTCTGTCCCTAAAGTCTCTTTTGGCTGATTTGATGGATCTTTGAATGTCATACCTGGAATTCTTGTAAGCAGTTAAATCCCCAGGGTTGAAGGCAGCAGTTCATGCCTTTAATTTGGCACGCACTTCAACGTTGACCCATGGTTTCTGGTTTGGAAATGATTTAACATTAATGGATGGGACTATATCCTCTGTGCATTTGTTAATGTAGCATATCACAGAGTCTGTGTATTCCTGTATGTTGTCTCTTGCTGCATCTTGAAACAACTGCAAGTCTGTGGATTTAAAGCAGTGTGGAGATGTCTGTGGATTTCCTGATGTGTGGAGATGGCATCTTCACTCCATTTGTATGCTGTTTTAGAAAGCGTTTTTTCCTGTTTGAGGCATTGTCTGTAGGCTGGTAACAGCAGTATTCTAATGTGATCACCTCTACCGAATCCTGGATGGTGGAGGGGTTTGTAAGAGTCCTTAAGTGTTTAATAGCAATGATCTAATGTCTGATCACCTCGTGTGGGAAAATTTATGTGCTGGTAGAATTTGTGGTAAGAACTTTCATCATTATTACTATGTTAAAATCCCCAACAACGATGAAAGCAGAGTCAGGATGAGCAATTTCTAATCCGTTTATGGTGCTGTACAGTTCGTCCAATGCTTTAGTTTTGTTCACCTGAGGCGGGATGTAAAGAACTGTGAGAATGATTGAATTAAACTCCCGCAGGAGGTAGAACGGGCACACTTTAATGGAAAACAGTTTGATTTCAGGGGAGCAGTGTGTAGATAAAACTGTAACATCAGTGCCCCAGCGAGTGTTAATCATAAAGCACATGCCTCCACCTCTTTGGACTACACCAATGAGTCCAAATCTTGAGTTATTGAAACAATATAAAGATATCGCTGTACCTAACTTGCAAAAACTTTGATGCTTATCTGGCAACACGACTGAGGCTGAGCCTGCGTCCTCAATCACAACTCGCTCAAACCGCAGAGGCCATGAAACCTTTTAACGATGATAATTTTTTACGTTTTTAAAATATTTTTTATGGTGCATTTACTGCCACCAACTGGACAGAAGTGTGAAGCATTGACTGGTAATTAGCTTAATTTAGCGTAATACATTTTGTTATTATTCACTTACCCCCATATCGTTCCAGTAGTCAATTTTCCAGTTGATATGATTCTTTAGGTTCTTAATGAAAAGTCTATAACATAATTTGGTTACACTTTCTAAATGGTAGTGTAAAAAACACCCATTTTACCCTGTCAAAATCTGCTCTGTTTTTAGCAAGCTGCTTTTTAGTCCAAGTCACTTTAAATTCTAATGAGCTCTGCTGACCCCACCCATCTCTTCCGTGGGGTGACGAGCAGAATGTAAACTTCAGCTGTGTTACTGGCTAACTAGCCCATTATTAGGAAAAGCGATTCATAAAAAAAAAAACCTTATACTCACTTCTTCTGTAGATGAAGCTGGATCATGTATGATTATCATGAACATAGATGCATTTAGGCAGATCTGTGCTTCCGCCTCAAAAACTAAAGTATTCTTTCCGTCTTCAGTGGCTCAGATGTTGGGGGTAGAGGTCTACACGGGTCCCAAAAAAAGACCCATTAATGTACTACCCGGAACTGATGCGGACCATCTTTTATTTGAAAGCTGGAACTGAATACTGGCCGGGAATACACAGACTGATGGACCCAATCCTCCTTGTAAAGAAAGTTCCATTCATGGTATTCCTCTCTTGCCAATTGAAATGCTTAATCCACTCATTATTCCAGCTTCAAAAGTCCACTCATTGTCACGGATGACAAATGAAACTGTGCAGTTTTGCATTTTTTGTATCTCACTTAATCAGAGACATTCTTGTCTTCCCCCGCACCAGAGTCGACACAATGGCGGACCATTGGACTAATTTTTTCCTCGCACAACTGCACAGCACAAATAGTTAAAGCAGTTATCCAGTATCCATTTTTTTCCTCAGCGGTGAGAAACAGAAAATAGAATGTCCTCCTTGAAAGCTGAATTGAAACTGCCTCCTCTCAATCTGCTCAACATTTTGAAATCACAATGAGCTCACGTATTGCTCACACAGTGATGATCACAGTACGAAGATCATATGAACTCACAAGGTCACATACTACTCACAATATGAGAATCGTGTGATGCCACTGTGATCATCGCATGATCTCACATGTTGACTGGGTGTTGATCAACTCCATCTACATTATTATTATGGTCCTACTTTATATTAGGTGGCCTTAACTACTATGTACTTACATAAAAAAATAAGTACAATGTACTTATTGTGTTCATATATCTATTGTAAAACACTTTTGCTGCTATTGAGGTGGGATGGGGTAAGGTTAGGGAGAGGGTTGGAGGTATGGGTTAGTTTAAGGGTGGGTTAAGGTGTAAAGTATTGGTCAACAGTGTAATTATAAATGTAATTACAGAAATTAAATACAGATGTAATTACATGTAAAAAATGTTTTAAATATAAGTACAATGTAAAAACATGTACACAATAAGTACATTTTACTAAATTATTAATTAAAATGTAAGTACATAATAGTTAAGGCCACTTAATATAAAGTGGGTCCATGATTATCATTCTGAATCCAATTAATAGTAGTTTTTCAGCTTTTTGTTATTTATTTTTTCCATAGTACTATACTTGAAGTATATGTATGCATATGTGAAGTATGTAGAGGTTTTCAAGGCACAGTACGAATAAATTTAGATTTAAATTCAAATAGAAAAGATAGTATATTAATTACTTTTTGTTTGTTTCCAAAATGAGTCAATGTGAACATCACAGAGCACTGAACACGCTCAAGAATTATGTTTTATTCATACTCATAAAAGTAATAACATGGTATTCCTAATACTGACAAATGCATCCAGCTATTACTGTGGCTAAGTGGATTGCAGAAAATTGCTACAATACATGGCTTATGTGTTTTTTTTTTTCAATTCATTTCCAGGTGATAAACAATGTCCCTAAATAATGCAGTACAAAAAAAAAAGTGTAATTTATGAACAAATCATATATTTGCCATTAGGAAAATATAGAAAAAAATATCACAGAATACAAATTATTGGTAAATGTCCAACAGTGTATTGATTTCTAAGCCAATTAAGAAATAAGACAAAAAAAAAAAAAAAAAAAATATGAATAAATAAATCTTGTAAGTTAGACCAAGAAAAGGCATTTAATATTTAATTCTGAAATGATTGCTATGCGCTTACTTACAATGCTTTATATTGCGATTTGAAAATGTGTCTGTGTCATAATTCTGAAAGATGGAAACAAAAGTGTGATGCATCACTTTCAGTGAGAACAGATAAACAATCTGAGACTGCTTTGGGGACTTCAGTGTTTGTTGCAAAAAACTCACACACACACACACACACACACACACACACACACACACACACACACACACACACACACACACACACACACACACACACACACACACACACACACACACACGCGCACGCACACACACACACACACACACGCACGCACACACACACACACACACACACACACAACACCTTTAACACATTTTCTTTTCTTTATTATCTTTGTTTGATTACATTTTTTTAACATTTAAGTATAACCATTTAATACAATTCAAAGTATTTTTTTTTTAGCCCAGGCATGCTTCTTCATATAAAATGCTTTCTTGTCACAAATGGAATTGGCATGCTATGTTCAGTGACCATGTAATATGACTTCATGTCTTCTGTTTAAAAGACAACTATGAAACGTTTGTTGGGTATAAAAGAAGGATTTCCATATAATCTAGAATATTCTGATCTATGCAAAACATGTATTTATGAAAACCCCTTCATGACCCCTGCACAACACAATCGCATTATGTAAATGATTCAAACTTTATTTCTTAAACCCTTGGTTTTATGAGTAACAGAGCACCAAAAGAATGATAAAATAGGTACAACATTACACAATATGATAGATTTCAAAGAACTGAATGCAAGAATCTCCCCTTTAGATATTGATTCAGTATGTTTTTATTTCTTAAAATTTTTTTAGACATTGTTCTTTAAAATATGAAAATCAGCAATGCCTGATAAATATTTGCATTGCTATTTGTGTTGCCAAACCTTTAGCGAAAACAGACTTTGGATGATGTTTTGTGCACTCTTTCTAAAAATAAATGCAGTAAGAGGGTGTTTGATAAAATTAAACTGATCAGTTGTCATTTTTCCCCTTGGGAATAACACTAAAAATATATTAAACATGCTGTCCTTGCTATTGAGACACAAAACAGATAATTGTAATTTATTTTATTGTCCGCTACAATAACACAATATACTGAGAAAGCACACACACACACACACACACACACACACACACACAATAAAAATAAAAAATAAATAAAAAAAGGAACAAGTTATTATTGAGAATTTTCACAACTCTTCAGCTTCTTAATGTTTTTTTTTTTAGGTTTCATTAAAATTTATTTACTTATGTAAACACTTTTGACATAATCTGAGAATCATTTCTGTGGCATAATTTAAGGAAATGTAAATGTGTGGGCACTGGGCATAATCTGCTTCATATTCGGATAGATTCATTTTGTGTATTGGATATAAAATCTGTGATGTGATGTTACTCCACAGAGCGATTCTTTAAAATTGTTATGTAAATGAAAAGTGTTCTTGCTGCATACTGCACAGTATATATATATATATATATATATATATATATATATATATATATATATATATATATATATATATATATATATATATATATATATATATATATATACTATATACTGCCTACATCATGCTATTGTGATATAGTTTATAGTATAGAATATAACATATTTTAGGGAACTTTGAGTTTTGTGGCTTCCATATCTTTTTAACCAAACACACCTGATTCAGATCATCAGCTCATTAATAGACACACTACAAGACCTGAAATGGGTGTCAGACAAAGAAGAAAAATCTGGGAAATGGTTTGGAACCACTGCCGTTCAGTGTGCTCTGATTGGATAAAGGGTATTTTGGCAAATCTAGTATGTCTTATTGATACAGTATTAAATACTGACATAAAAGTGCTGTATATACAACACAGTACAAAGGGAGTTTAAATAGTATGAATATGCCATTCCAAACAGCCAGTGGAGTAAGGGTTATGATCTGTTTGCAAATGAGTTGGTTTTACACTATTTTCTGTTCCTGTTTCTCTGTGTTCCCCTGTTCTCACTTCTGATGCTTTGTGCTTTAGTTTGTCTGTATTTAAATTTGAGAGTGTTTTGTATACATTTTTAGTTTGTTAAATTTGCTTTAAGCCATCTGTTGTTTCCCTGTTTCGCTATTTGCCTTGCCTTCATGTTTTTTGACTGTGACAAGTGGGGCGGGGCCGAGAGCCGTGGGAACGGAGCGAGGCCGGTGGAGTGACTTGGAATCAGCGACACCTATGACACTCATCGGTCTCGAGTCCCATTTTATATCCTTCCAATGTCCTCCGTGGGACACGAGACCGGTGAATGACATTTCACATCTCTGATCTCCCTGACAGTGCTTTGATTGATTACTTTTGCCATGGACTAAATTAATCTTTGAGATCTGTGCTCATACACAATGGTCATCAAGGGTCATTCTGTGAGTTTTTGGACTTTGATCTTTTGTTATGTGCTTCCCGTTTCACTGTGGGAAAAGCAGAGGATTTTATAGCCCAAAATAATTATATAAATATATATTGTCTAATAATAATTAAAACATTGTACATCTCCATATACAAATGATTGGAGACTTGTAGAAATATATGACAAATAAATTTAGAGTGAAAAACTAAATTAAAGCTGTAGTCGGTAACTTTTGACACTCTAGTGGTTAATAAACAGAACTGCTTGCATCTGCGGAAGAACATTGTAGCCGGAGCTACTTCTCTCTGTTTATGTCTATAAAGAATCACAAAGGTACCGGGTTACTACGCCGTGGTACCTACCCTAAGCAATCTAAAGTAGTCAGAATATAAACACTTATTGTAGGTGTACCCTAGTGATTCAGGACAGGCTTAAAACACAGTTTAGGAAATGGATTCATGGTGTACTCTAGGGCTGTGACTTTTGTGAAAAAATCATTTTCGATTTTTAAGACATAAGTGTTCATTGAATCAATTGTAAAATCAATTTTCCATGTCTAAAAAAAGAAAAAAAAAAGAAAAAAAGACATTTCCTTTTTCAACGTCAAATAACGGACGAACGTAAAGAGCGCTGGAATCAATAACAGCAATATTTCTTATTTACTGGCATGAAGTTTCCTTGCAGAATAACAAACAGCAACAAGAGTGCAACATTCTCGAAAAGATATATATGCAGGGGGACGGCTGCCATAACAAAAGAAAAACATCACTGCAGGCTTCAGTGAAGACTTCAATGTAGTATACACCGAAAACATAGAGCGCCCTCTCGCGGCTGTAGACGGTAATGTTTTATCTTGGTTCTTGGTTCTAAATGAATGCGACTTATAGTCCAGTGCGTCTTATATATGTTTTTTTTCCTTATCATGACGTATTTTTGGACTGATGTGACTTATACTTAGGTGCGACTTATAGTCCGAAAAATACGGTATTAATATTATTATTATTCTGCCCTAGAACTGAATGTGCAGCCCAAACCGTAAGGCCTAGAAAGCTGAAATTTGGACAGATTGTAGAGCTCAATTTGGGGAGAATTTATCAAAGTCCCAGCCCAATCAGCCAAATGGGGGTGCTACAGCGAAAAAAAGAAAAAATGTATAAATTTTTGCCCACAGGTTGTACCGTTAACTGTAGACTCGTTGCAACAGTTGCAATCCTTGGGTTAGCCCAATCAAAAGTGCACGCCGCCTTTTTTTGCTCTACGGTCCATGGTTTTCTTCCAAAATTGAGTTAAATCTGAAACCTACTTTTGCGAACTAGTCCTAGGTTTTTCATCCAATCAGAACCAAATTACTGCAGAAATAATCTTTTCAGAAAAATAGTTGAAATTTCGATTCTTACGCGAAACAGTACACCAAAAAACATCAATGCAAATGCTAGCCAAATGTTATTTTAACTATAACTCTTGAATGGAATGAGATATCTTCATCAAACTTAGCAGAAATGTGTATAAGCTCAATGTTTGGTCAAATAAAAAAAATGCACATCTCTGCCACTTGGGGGCACTATAAGATAGAAAAAACACAAATGGCTATAACTCTGCAATCATTGTCAGATCAACTTGAAAATTAGTATGCAGTGTCTTTGTCAGAAGTACCTATGAGGACATTCACGTATCTCAAAAAACATGGCCGCCATTGGCCAAACAAATTTAAACACCTGTTTGACAGGGTTAATGGGGGTCAATCAAAACGAAACTTTGTGGGCGTGTTCCACTAATGGCTGTAAAAGGTCTGTAAGAATTTAGAAAGAAATCGGCCACTAGTTGGGGCTAACAAGTTATTTGTCTCTGTGATCACGTGGTGTTTCACATATCCACACAATATGCATATCCTTTGATAGAACTCCTCATAATGCACAACTTTGCCTCAGTAACCATTGCTGTCAATCAAATGGTTCATTAATTATACACAAATACTAGTCCTAGGTTTTTTGCCCGATCGGAACCAAACCACTGCAGTAATATTCTCTGGACTCTCTCTATAAAAAAATAAAAATAAAAAAAAAATAAAAAAAAATTCTAAACTTTATGAAACTTGGTGAAAACATATGACAGATGACTCTTAACAAGTATGCAAAGTTTTATGGAGATCGGTTCATAGGTGGTGCTATAACAGTTGAAAATCTCTCAAAAACACAAATTTTCAATTGAAAATGAACACAATTTGTAGAACATGTTCATACATTCACAAACACCAGATCTTCATATCAAATGATAGATATCCTGCTTGTGAACAACTTTGCCTCTTGGAGCGAAGCTGTCAATCAAATCATTTATTAAACATTCACAAATATGTCAAAAACATACTTTTGCGAACTTGTCCTGGGCTTTTCTCCCGATCGGAACCAAACCACTGCAGTTATATCCTGTGGACTCTATAGATCAATAATTATCGAAGAAAATTATTAATTTTGTCTTTTGGTTAGCTATAAGGGCTCATTCAGAAAAGGGGAGTGGCCAAACATACCCCAAAGCCTATAAAACCAAAACGAATGGTCAAAACTTTTTGAAACTTGGTGAAAACATGTGGCAGATGACCCTTAATAAGCATGCAGAGTTTCATGGGGATTGGACTTTATGTGGTGCTATAACTGTTCATAAGACTTCAATAAAACAATATTTCTGTTCTAAAAGATTTCAAACTTCCAAAAAATCTAAGTTTCTGTAACTTATTACACAAAGGGCAACGCTGTTTAGCGTTGTTAACTAGATGTTAGGGCTGTGCAAATAAATCGAATGTGATTTTCATGCGCATCTCGTCAGTAAAAAAGCTCCTGTGATTATAAGTACATCTCCAGCACATGCTCCTGCCCACTTGCTGCTCATAACTAGCCAAATAACGTTTCCAGGAGGGCAGCCTGCGCTCAGCTGCTGTCAAAGGAACCGCTGGCACAATCAGAACATGTTACGTGTTTCTGAAGGAGGGACTTCATAGAACAAGGAAGTCATTAGCCCGTTTTTATGACAGTGGAAACAGCGGCATACAGATAAGTGAATTGTGTGAAAAATACTGTGTTTTTTTACACGAAAAACATGAACACGTTATATTGCACACTGTAAACACAATCAAATGGGAAAAATGGAACCTTTAAGGATTATGATATACTCCAAGTAAAATAAATATTTCATAGAGTCAAGGATAATATAATGACCAGCATAGGACCAAACATGGGTGTGATGCAACATACGAGTATTAATATCTTTAAATAAATGGAAGCAGTATAATTTCAATGCGTTATGATGTGACACTGAGATCTGATGTAGAAAGAGTGTAGGCTTTTTACAGTTACCAAGCAATGCAGCCACTTTAATGAAAAACAATGGTTCTTAATAAGAATTATTATAATATTAAATTAAATAAATCTATTTCATGTAGTATCACTGTACCAATGCATAATACTATGCACCGTCCCTGTTTTTGCACTTTTTTTTAATCTTCTATATTATATAAAATAAATTTTCCTGGAGACCTGTCTGGATCTTACACCAACTTTAAATGTGGCTCTTCCAGTCATATTTTGGAATCAGATCTATACATTTTCTAATAAATAATAAAGTTGAGTTGTTACATTTTTGAATCACCCTTACAAAAAATAAAATAAAATAAACAAATACCACGATACACTACTAGTATTAATCCTCTGGTATTGTTCATTTGGGAGTCACACTTGTGTTGTTCATGGTAAAAAACTGACAAGAGGCCATAGTCTTGTAATAATTTCATTTTAAAGAAACGAATATACTAGATTTTATTTCAATAAT
This sequence comes from Carassius auratus, assembly GCF_003368295.1. NCBI lineage: Eukaryota > Metazoa > Chordata > Actinopteri > Cypriniformes > Cyprinidae > Carassius > Carassius auratus. The sequence continues at coordinate 24,131,934 of NC_039280.1, read as the reverse complement.
GTTCTTTTTTCTTACATATTTAATATTGAGTGTATTTCATGCTACTAATTAATATTTATATCCAAATTATGGACTATATTCTGTATATATATATATATATATATATATATATATATATATATATATATATATATATATACACACATACACACACGTCTGTGTGTGTGTGCAATTTTATATAGTTTTCAAATTTATGCAGTATTTATGTAAAAAAAAAAAAAAAAAAAAAATAGAGCGAAGATATTTATAATCTATGGTGCCTGTAAGGTGTCTTGTTTGGTTTACTTAGTTTTGTCGTGGCCACGAGATATTAATTTGTGGGAACGTTATATTAACTCATGGGAACGTGATATGTCGTGGCCAAGAGATCATTTATATTAATTCATCTCTGATAATCCTGGGTTGCTTTGGTCACGCAGGTTTGTTTACGAATGAAACTCGTGGCCACGAGTAAAACATGTCGTTCCCTCAACATAGCATCTCGAGGCCACGACATAAGGATGTCGTTACCTCGACAAAATGATCTCGGTGCCACGCCATGATATCAAATTCACACAAGTTAATATGATGTTCCCTTGATTTATTATGTTGTGGCCACGACAAAACCAAATAAACCGCACAAGTCACCTTACGGGCACCATAATAATCCAATGAATTGGGGAAGATTTGTTCCACCTTGTCCAAAATAAATATGTAATATCATCGTGTTATAACAATAACAAGAACCAAAGACATAAACTACTTTAGTCTGTGTGCATTGAATTTAATACATGAATCTCACAATCCAAGTTGAATTACAGAAATAAGTGAACTTTTCCACGACATTCTAATTTATTGAGATGCACCTATGTTTCAAGACCCACCAAAATATTTGTGATCAAAAAACAAATGCAGCTAAGTGTTAGTTCAGTCAGGCAAGGTAAGGATAGTACTGCGACCAGCTGATATGGTCAGCTGTCAAATCACTCCAATTACTACCATTCTCCTATTAGACACGGGACATATATATGTGGCATTACTGCTCGGTAAGTATGCTGAAACTGCTCGCAAAGCTATCGCTTCACTCAAGAACTAATCAGATGGCGAATTCCATCTCCATAGGAAGAAAATCAAGATTTTTGACAGGATTCCTACAGAGAATCTTACCAGATATCAAATTGTGAATTGTTGTCTGTCAAGCCGATAGACTGAAATCGATCTGAGTGAGCATGGCTCCTCGTAATTTTTATAGACACTTTGCCCGCAATTCATCGCTAAAGTTGTACTAATAAGACCGCACCAACAACTTTGCAGGAGATCTGCTTCCCCGCTGGAAGAAGCAAGATATTCGAGAATAGTTAAAGCATCCACGAACAACTGGCCATTTCACCTTTGTTCATCTCCGAATGTCTACACGAAGCTAAGCAAAGTTTCTTTCATTTTATTGCCTAGTGCTATGTTGGTGAACATGCTTCAGATAGGTCTATTGCTCTGTCTTAGGCCAGTGCTTAATTTGTAAAATTGCCAGGTCCCGGAACAAAAAGGGGTAACAGATCCGGCCTGTGATTACAGAATGGATAGAGTTAATAGATAATTCGTGCAATCACATTGGTTGACCAGTTTAAGTGATTAAGAGTGTGCATCAGTTGCTTTTAGGGTGTGTAAGGTCATGAATAACCTGAAAGTGCCATGAAATTTTAAAACCAAGCTTAAAAAAGGTTCAAAAATTTTTATGAGATTTTATCTCAAATCTCTGTATTTAATCCAGTCCTCAATTTCGGTGTGGGACTGTGTGTAGCGAAATCGCATTGTTTTAATAATTCTAGCAGCTTTCAAGTTTTAATGAGGGAATTCCTGCATTTATTCAACATAGCATGTCGGTCTGAATAATAACACAAGTCAACACAAACTATAAGATTGAATCATTCATTCAAAACCAGCTTTAAAATCCATTAACTCTCTCAGAGCGTGCTTCACATCAGCGCGTCATGTCTCCACTACAGCGACCTGCTGCACGCTGCGATACAAGAATATCACTCGCATGTTCACTTTTAAAGACATTACTAAGTGTCTTAATTAAGTTTAATGGCAGAAATGTCTTAATTATCTCTGTAAGATATATATATATATATATTAAATTTTAAACATTTCATTACTAATATTTAAAAAAAAATCCCATTTACAGATGTTAATGAGAGTATGAAATACATTTATAAAAGCTCCAAACATGCTCACTCCGATATGATATGAACTGTAATACGTGTCTTGCTAGTTTTTTCAGTTCTGTTCAGTTCACTGTTCAGTGCAGAAAATGCTTTCATGACCCTTCCATGTGTAGGGTTAGGATTTAAAAAAATAAATAAATACTTGTGCAATTGGTTAAATAAATGTTCAGTGATATCTTCAAAAGATTTTTGAACTTTGGAAGTTTTTTTTTTTTTTTTTACTATGCAATCTCATGCAGAATACAATTAAGTGAAAAGAATGAGTTCCTTCTCATTAATAATGAGGACCGAATCTTTTAATAATGAACCATAGCTCTGAGCCCCTTGCTATTGTTACAACTCATGCACACCTGCGCTACAAAACATGTTTTAAATCATGGCATTAACCAGTATAGCTATTCATAATTAATGTTTGTTATACTACCTCTGCAAAGACGCTTCCTGATCCCGTTCAACCAACTGTTACACAGTCACTTGCAAATGGAATCAAGTTAGATCCCAGATCCAAACAAGCGAAAGAATCGAATCATGCTGTAGCTTATTTCATTGCTAAAGACATGATGCCCTTTATAGAGTAGTGGAAAAAACTGGCTTTCTTCACCTGATGAAGAAGGCAGTCCCAATGTACAAGCTACCATCATAAACATACTTTTCCACCAATTAAATCCCTCGCATGTACAAAGAGTTAAGGGCCAGTGTTGAAGAACAGCTGAAGGAAGCTGTGTGGATTTCAGCCAACACAGACCTGTGGACAAGCAGTAGTGGAGTAAGGGAGGCATTCATAAGTTTTACAGTCCACTACCTCTCCTCAGATTGGCAGCTGAAGTGCCATTGTTTGGAGTCTCATTTTTTTTTCCCTGAAGACGACACCTCAGAAAACATCTCAGAGATGTTTGATAATATGCTCCAGGAATGGAAGATTTCAAAAGAAAGTCTCTGTGGAATCACCACAGAAAGGGCATGCAGACACTTGGTTCAAGGATTTTCTCAGAGTTGGAAAAGAGAATAAAAAGCAAACAAACAAACAAACAAACAAACAAAAAAAAAACAGGCAGACCTGCAACTCCCTGAGCATGCCCTCATCCATGACGTGGTAACTAGTTGGGGATCAACTTATGAAATTATCTACAGGTTCCTGGAGCAACAACAGGCAGTCTGTGCAGTCCTGGCTAGTGACAGGAATACATGGCATTTCATGCCAAAAGATAAAGTCATTGCCACTCTGTCAATCAGCTCCTTCAACCACTCTATGACCTCATTGATGCCCTAGCATCGGAGAAATGGGTCACACTGTCCTCACTCACACCGGTACTGGAGCAAATTTTCAGCAAAATCCTCTCCGAGAGAGCTGAAGACAATCTACTAATCAGACAGATGAAGCAAGTAATGAGAGAAGACTTGCAAGGGAGATACACAGAGCAGGTGGAACGACTGCTACAAAACTCCAGCTTTGTGGATGCGCAATTTAAAGGAAGCTTCTGTAAAAAACTTGGATGACACAGTTGAGGCATGTGTGGAAGAAGCTATGAATCTTGCAACAGCAGTCCCTTGGATAGAGAACATCCTCAATCCTGAAAGAGGAGAAAATTGGGCAGAAGCGGCAAGCAGCAGTACTACCACCATTACCACCACCACTAAAAAGAAAGAAAAAAGTCTGGTTTGCTACAGTGAATCATTTCATCTAGGCAGAACAAGGCAACCTCAGGAAATGAGAATGTCAGTGATAAGGTGCTGTCTGAAATGACAATGTACACGTCTCATCCAAGCATCAGCACGGACACTGACCCACGGGCATGGTGGAAAATGCATGCTGATGAAATGCCTTATAACGGTTTCCTTGATCTCACAATGGTACTAGTTATAACTCTGTTTTTATAGGGTGGTATCACTAACTAGGTTTCAATACGATCTTCACAAGTCTGTAATATATATATATATATATATATATATATATATATATATATATATATATATATATATATAGAGAAAGCTTGGGAAACTATGTCACTGCACATTGCATTATGGGTAGTCGCAGCCATTTTTGAGGACACGCTTATCAGTAAAAGTGAAAGTGAAAGTGACATGACATACAGATCAAGTGTAAGATTACATGTAAAGAAAAACTCAACAAGGAAGCAAAGATGCGGTATTTAGAAAAAAATTAAGACAATCAACAAACTCAATCTGCACGAACACAAAGAGTGTCTTAAAGAGCTGCCGCTCGTAACCTTCCCCAATGTGTTTTCTAACCTTGTTTGTAGTGTCAGAGCATACACCTCTGATCAGTTTAAATATGATAAATCTCTCGAGTCTCACCTGCAATTTACAAATGGATGGGTGCAGAACCTACACATTTTCCGCGTCAACGAGCGAGTTACACGGCCCCTTTACTTTTTAATATGCGTTATTGTAAACTGTACAAATTAACCTCAGTGCGTTATGATGCACAAATAAAGAGATATAGAATTGATCAATTTTGCCGTTTATTACTGTAACAGGTGGTATGCAGTATGCATAACACTGATAATGCAGGAGATGTGGTTCATGCATAGGTAACATTTAATGTAACGTTAAGTCTGTCAAATCGATTAATCACATCCAAAAAAAAGTTGTTTATATAACGTACATTTCTGTATATTTATATATATATATAAATGCACATACATACTTGTGTATATATCAGACCAAAGGGACAATCCTTCTTTTCCTTCTTACTGCTGTTAACCAAGCTATGTCACGCCGCTTTGTTAACTCGGAGACCTGAGATCAAGGTGGGGTTTTCCAGCGGGAAAGCTGAAAAATCGCACTCCATTCAAATTATTTTTCCATGCCATGAGTACGAGTGTGGCAGTTAATTACACAACAAGGTTTTACCATTGTAACTTATTTTTTAGCTGTAGAGAGCAAACAAAACAGTCTATTATCCATACAATACATACAGCAGCGTCCATGCCCTAAAGTCCCAGAATGCATTGCGTTGCTGACGTCATGATCCCAGACTCTATATATAAAAAAAAATCAATAAATAAATACTTCTCATTCATTTGGATATAGGGTCCCACTTTATATTAGGTGGCCTTAACTACTATGTACTTACATAAAAAAAATAAGTACAATGTACTTATTATGTTCATATATCTATTGTAAAACACTTTTGCTGCTATTGAGGTGGGATGGGGTAAGGTTAGGGAGAGGGTTGGAGGTATGGGTAAGTTTAAGGGTGGGTTAAGGTGTAAAGTATGGGTCAACAGTGTAATTATAAATGTAATTACAGAAATTAAATACAGATGTAATTACATGTAGTTTTTTTTTTTTAAATATAAGTACAATGTAAAAACATGTATGTACACAATAAGTACATTGTACTAAATTATTAATTAAAATGTAAGTACATAGTAGTTAAGGCCACTTAATATAAAGTGGGTCCGCATATAGTTTTATTTTTTTAGACCCTTTCATTGACACACAAAGAAATCGTACATGTTTTTAACCTCAAATACCAACAGTATATAAATATAAGTCTTATCTGTTTTTGGGTGACGGTGATGAAGACATTGATGATGATGATGCTGATGATGACGATGCTGATGATGACGATGCTGATAGTTATATATAACTACATAAATAACAGTCAACATTTAAGTCGATATAAAAGAAACAATGTTTACTTCAGATTGAGCATGAAACGCTAAGTTCCCCAATCAGGACCAGTGATTGTTTGGAGCCATAAGCCATGCTTATTCCTCCATTACCAATCTACTACTTCTACTCTCTACACCAGTTTTATACCTCAGAGTATTACTCCTTGTTGCCCCCTCATGGTGAGTAGTAGAGGTAAAACGAAAAACAAAACAAAACATGTTAACAGGTTTGACTGTTACAGCCTCTTCTGGCAAATGTGGCTAGAAAGTATCTTTGTGTCCCTGCCATGAGTGTACCTTCAAAGAGGATGCTAAGTACAAGTGGACACATTCTCTCACCTCAGCGGTCAAGAATGAGCCCTGAAAATCTCAACATGCTTACATTTCTTCATCATAACCTGACCGGAAAAAAGCAGAGAAATGCATGCTGCTATGATAATCTCAGAAAAATATTAACAAACATGACCCTGCCCATTTTTCTCTCCCATATTAAAGAGGAAGGACAGTTTGGTTTATTGTTGTCTAATATAAAGAGAAATAACTTATTCCTTATTTTGTTCAAATCAGAGATGTGCAGCTTTATTTTTTTTTCTTCCAAAAGGTCTGATTCATACTTCCATAAAACGTTTTCTTATTTTCATAAAAAAAATTAAAAATGTTACAATAAACCATGTTCAACCAAAAACCATATCTGTTTTCATTCATTTAAGGGTCATTGTAGCTGATGATTATAATAATAATGAAAGTTTAATATCGTATACCGTGAAACCGTGATATTTTTGGAGACAAGTGAAAATCTCATACCGTTACAACCCTAGTTTGTACTTTTAGCATCATTGTTAAAACATTTATGGGGAAGGGTTTGACAAAAGCAGCACATCTGATTGATATCGGTCTGTGAGGATGGTGGAACATTTCATAAATGGTCTGAAAGCTGTTTTTCCTTCTCAATTCCTACATTTTGTAAATTGTTTTCTGTCGGGTGAATTGATGCAATGTTCTTTCCCTAAGTTATTTGTGTCCCCTAAGGGTTGCACAGATGGTGACCAAGAGGGAAAGTTGTCGAAGTTCAAGGGCTACAAGAGCTTTATTTTCAAGCTGTTGGAAAAAGTTTTATCAGATGTGTGTAAATCGAGCGCAGCGTCAGTTCAGTCAGGCCACAGAGGCAAGGCTGTGAACAGCTGATGCGGTCAGCTGTCAAATCGCTCCAATCACCACATCTCTCCTATTAGACATGGGACATATATATACGTGCCACTACTGCTCGTTAAGTATGCTCAACGACTCGCAACCCTCCTTCCCTCCCCATTATATGCATGAGCACATTACTGCGCACCTTCTGGCTGTCGTCTTGTTTGTTTCAGACCACTAAGGCTTCCAAAAATCTTAGCTGGCATGGACCTCATTGCGGAGAGACACCCATCTTCATAACCAGGCTGCAGGATAGACGTACCACTGCCACATCTACATGATTATCACCGTTTGCTTTAAAGACTTTATTAAAAGTCTTAATTATTATATATTTGTAAATTCATGGTTCTGGGGGGTTAATGTTAAAGCTCTTGTATGTTCAAATATTCTGGGAGCAAGAACCCCCATAAGGAACCATAACGCCAAAGATAAATTGTGTTCAATAAGCTCAAGTGAACTTGCCAAAGTGGTTTCTGTCTGAAATGATTATTATGTAATAGTCAAAGTCTCTCTCTCTCTCTCTCTCTCTCTCTCTCTCCGGCACTAGCCTCCATACCAGCTTTAAAATGAAGTTTTGGAACTAGCTAAAGAGGCATAGAATGAGATGCGGAATAAATAATCCTACTCACAATAGATATTTTTAAGTACAAAAAAAAAAATGGACGAATCCCTTTAAATATATCATCTGAGCGATGTCTTGATTTATGTTAACCGTAGTATAAGTGGTATAATTGGCTCTGGAATAATTGACTCCGGGTGTGTATTATTTTTCTATATATATATTTCTATATATATATATATATATATTTGTATATCAGTGCTGTGTGTTCCTTATTTACTGAGCAGTGTATTGAAAAAAAGAAAGGGGTATGAATACTTTAGTGAAAAAAGTATTAATACCATCTCTTGAAAAAAAAATGCATTCCATCAATACTGTTATACTCAATATTCAATACTACAAAAGTTATTAGTGGAAGTAGCTCAAGGCTCTAATCTGGGACCGCTTCTTTTTAACTTATATATGCACCCTCTGGGGGATATTATCAGGAAGCACAATGTTTGTTTTCATTTATATGCTGATGATACACACTTGTACCTCCCGCTAAAAGCTGGTGATTCCATTCAACCATTGCTGGAATGTATCTCTGATATAAAAAAAATGGTTATCAAATAACTTTCTCCAACTCAATTAGAACAAAACAGAAATTATTGTTTTTGGTCCCCAAAAAACTATTATTAAGGAGTTGGCAAATCACTTCCCCTCCATTTCCTCATAGGTTAGAAACCTGGGCATTATCATAGACTCAAAATTATATTTGTCCAAACAAATTAATTTTGTCGTAAGGAACATTTTTTTTTTTTTTTTACCAATCGCCAAACAGTTTTTGTCTTTTCAGGATTTGGAGGAGGTTATTCATGATTTTATTACTTCTCATTTAGATTACTGTAATTCACTGTACTCAGGTCTTCCTCAGTCATCACTTTCATGCCTCCAGTTGTTACAAAATGCAGCTGCAAGGCTACTGACTGGGGCAAAGAAATATGACCATGTCACTCCAATTTTATTTTCTCTTCACTAGCTTCCGGTCCATTTTAGAGTTCAGTTTAAGATTCTGTTGTGTTTTTAAAGCTCTTAATAGTCAAGATCCATCTTATCTCAAAGATCTTATCATCCCTTTGCCATCTACCAGACTTTTAAGATCTGCTAAAAGGGCTCTTTTATCTGTCCCTCGTTTCCGTTTGAAAACTAAGGGTGACAGAGCCTTTTCAGTCACTGGCCCCCGTCTGTGGAACCAATTGCCTCTAGACTTGCACCTTCCATTACCATTTTTAAACTGAGGTTGAAAATGTTTTTTTTTTCTCCTTAGCATTTTAATTTCACTTCATTGCTGTTTCATTGTATTATATGTCTTGTTTGCTTCTTTTCTGTGATTCCTCTTAATTTTATTTTACATTGTTCAGCAGTTTGGATAGCTTTGCTATGTTTAATGTGCTATATAAACAAAATTTACTTACTGAGCAGTGTTTTCAGGCATAATTGCTTAAGTTTTGTCAACTTCCACTGTTGTATTGTTTCTACATAGTGGCTGATTTGTAATGTGGCTGATGATTTTTTTGCTAGCGAGTCTGTTCTGCCTTTCTAATTCCTCTGTGCCTGGTATGCAATATGTGGAAAAGCAACGGTACAAAGCAATGTTCTCACTAGCTGTTAACATGCAGGCACCCCTACTAATGAATCAACACAAACCCATATAGGAACAAGGAAACGAATAAAGAATTGATTTAGGATTTCAATCCAAGATTTACATGTTTATGAGGGAAACCTCTAAGAATAAGAATTTCACTTTAACATCAACTTCTCTCCCTGCTATTTGGGTAATAGAAAACCTATACAAAAACATAGAAGAGGTGCATCAGTATATATGTAAGAGCACTGAATAATTACAACTTTTGTGTAACATGGTACTTATCTTTAAAGAGAGATTCTTGCACAAACACATTATATATATATTGTCCAAGGTTTAAACTTGCCAATACTCCGTCATTAAATTAAGTTTAACTGATAAGAAATCAGGAACTGTAACTCTGCAAAATGATTGAAAGAGAGAAAGAGAGAGAGAGAGAGAGAGAGAGAGAGAGAGGGAGAGAGAGAGAGGGAGAGAGAGATAAACAAAATGTATCTGTCAAATTAATTGGAATGTTGAAGTGCCAGTTAAGTGTGGTTCATACTACATTGGTGTAGTAGGGGGTCAGAGGGATGTGTGCCTTGGGGGGGGGGGGGTCTCTATTAGTCATACTGGTCCCTCGGTCATGCCCTCCAGAGGGAGGCTGGTGGCATTATCCATGGGCAGAGGTTGATCCTGGGAGGTTGGCATGTTGTGGGCAGCTGCTGCATGCAGACTAGCATATGGCAGGTGGCAGTCTACATCCAGGATGGGTGGGTAGTGCTGCCGATAACAGATGTAGGCAAAGAAGAGGCCGATCAATCCCCCAACAAAAGCATCTGTGAGGAAAAAAATCAAAGTTCACTAAGTAAGACATTGTCTTAGTGAAAGTAGGACTTTGGTCCATCTATCATTCATCAATATAGTTTGTAACTGTCTGTCATTAATATAATATTATGTTTTAATTCTGTTATTGTTGTTAATCCCGTGAATAATTAAATGATCCCACAAAAAGGATAGATTGTATTTTACAGCAAATAAAGCTTTATAGGAAACAAAGGCAGAATTTATCCTAAGCCTCTACTATATCTAATTGTGGCTCTACTGATCTGCATCTTCCAGTGCCAAAATAAGATAATATTTTGGTTCTGACATGGCATTCTTAAACTAATTGGATTCACCTATAATGGTTTCTGCAATTTAATGCTACCCTGAGAGTAAGAATTTAAGCACCACCATTGTGAGGGTTGTTAAAAGAGCTGATACGCACACTGACACACATATGTATAACCAAACCTCAAAGCAATTATTTTACTAAAATGTGATGTCTAAAATAAAATCAAATGACTGAAACATAATTTTGAGGATAGACTAATAAATTAACCCTGGCTGGAACAAACCCACACTCATTAGATCAGCATGCTACAGGGCAAGCTTGTATGAGTCCACAGCTTGTATGTACTTGGACCAGATTGGACCCATCAAGTGTAATGGTCCATGCCACTATTGTTTAGATTAGTTCTGTTCTATTACCCACCAGGTCTCAGGGGACAGGGTCCATATAAAGTCACACTAATAAGTATCTGCTTGCCATTGTATGATATAAGGCGTCCTTCTACAAAGTAACAAAGGAAATAAATTAATATGTATATACAGGTACATCTAAAAAAAAATAGAATATCATGAAAAAGTGCTTTAATTTGTTGTAATTTAATAAAACAAAGCAAACTTCCTTATATTCTAGATTCATTGCACACAAACTGAAATATTTCAAGAGTTTTAATTCTGATGGCTATGACTTAACGTTAACTTACAGAAATGTTCAAGATCCCCAAAGCAGGTGCACAATGCAATCAATATGACATGGAGGCAATCAGCCTGTGGCACTGCTGAGGTGTTATTGGAGCCCAGGTTGCTTTGATAGCGGCCGTCAGCTCCTCTGTATTGTTTGTCAGATGTTACTTATTTTCCTCTTTACAATACCCCATAGATTCTCTGTGCCAATCAAACACAGTAATATCATGGTCAGCAAACCACTTGGTGGTTTTGGCACTGTGGACAGGTGCTAAAATCCTGCTGCAAAATGGAATCAGCATCTCCATAAAGCTTGTCAGCAAACGGAAGCATAAAGTGCTCCAAAATCTCCTGGTAGATGGCTGCATTGACTTTGGACTTGATAAAACACAATGGACCAACACCAGCAGATTCCACTACACCCCAAATCATCATTGACTTCAGAAACTTCACATTGGACTTCAAGCAGCTTGGATTCTTTGCTTCTCCAGTCTTCCTCCAGTCTCCAGTCCTTGATTTTCAAATGAAATGCTACATTTTCTTTCATCTGAAATAAGGACTGTGGACCACTGAGCAACAGTCCAGTTATTTTTCTCCTTAACAAAGGGTGTAATGCATCTGAATTTTTTTTCTAGTTCAGGAGTGGCTTGTTTCTAGGAATGTGACAGCTGTTGCCCTTTTCTTGAAGACGTCTGAGCGTGGTGACACTTAATGCTCTGACTCTGGCTTCAGTCAACTCATTGTGAAGCTCTCCCAAGTTCTTGAATCAACTTTCCCTGACAATCTTCCCAAGGCTGTGGTCATCCCTATTGATTGTGTATCTTTCCCTAGCACACTTTTTCCTTCCAGTCAACTTTCTATTAGTATATTTTGATTCAGCACTCTGTGAACATCCAGCCCTTTCAGCAATGACCTTCTGCGGATTACCCTCCTTTTGAAGGGTGTTGATGATTGTCCTTTGGACAACTGTCAAGACCGTAGACTTTCCAATAATTGTGGTTGCATGTTCTAAACCAGCCCAAGAGGTACCCTGTATTTATACACAAATTAATCAAACTAATCAAGCTCAAAATGGAATATTATAATTTTTTGAGATACTGAATTTGTAATTGTCCTAAGCTGTAAGTCAACCATCAGAATAAAACAAAAAACAAATATTTCAGAAATATTTCAGCTTGTGTGCAATGAATCTAGAATGTAAGAAAGTTCTGGCCCTCTTCGTTTAGGAGTCACACTTACATATATATGTATATATATATATATCACATTAAAATAGTGTGAAAGAGTTTAAAATCCATTTTTCTATGTGAGAATTGGGAAATCTGGAGGCATAAAAAAATAAAACTTGTGTAATGTTGCGTAACCTCTTGTATTAGCACAATATATAGATATATAAGATGCCGTCTACCTGCTGTGTTATAAACTGCAATAGTCGTTCTCACGATAGAAGTGGCATAAAGCTTAAGAACACAATATCCTTTTATTGTTTTCCGGCTTGGAAAAATAATAGTACAAGCCATGTTTCAGAGGTGACAAAAAGGCGACGAATGGCATGGATATCAGCGGTAAGGAGGCCAAGATTACCTTCGATAACACTCCACCACACATGATGTGAGGTGGATGGATTATCTCAGCAAAGTAGAAGTGCTCACTAACACAGATTTAGACAGATTTGTGAACAATATTTTGAAAGAAATATGACTTGTGTGTACATAGAAAAAAGTTTTAGATTCAGCTCATGGAAAACGGGGGCAAAAACAAAAGTCTTGCATTTATAATTTTGTTCAGTATGTAAATATTAAGCTTTTATTTTTGTGGCATCACACTTGCAGTATGTTGTCTAAACTTAACTTATGCATTTAGCAGATGCTTATTAGCGATAAAAAAACAGCGATTTACAGCGCATTCAGGCTATACTGTATTTCTTTTACCAGTATGTGTGTTCGCTGGGAATTAAACCCACAACCTTTTTCGCTGCTAACACAATGCTCTACCACTGAGCCACAGGAAAAACTCTTGTCTGAGTTAGTGTACTAACATTATGTTTGTTGTTTTCCCTAGATTACAAAACTTGAATTTTTAGGTAAACAACTCTTTATGTGTGTGAACATGTTGAGATGGGGCAAAAAATAAATAAAACAAATTGTTAGTAAACTTTCAAGATTGTGGGGACCAAAGGTAAAACTTATCAAATGGTCATTGACAAGCATATATTGACTCACCACTAATCTAAATATTGGGTATACATCACTATGAAAATTATGAACACTGAGCTTAGATCACTGGTTATTCACTCTACCAACTGACAGTTCTTGCCAGACCTGAGACTCAAACCCATAAAATTTGGTTTACAAGTCTGACTCTCTAACCATTAGGCCTTGTCCAATGACTGCCCCAAAGCCGTTACAATTCTGATGTTCATTTAAGTTTAATTTGTGCTTTAATTAGTAAATATGAAAAGACAATCGGTTCATGTGCTGCTTGAACAATGCAGTAATAGTGATCACAAAAGTGATGTGTCACAACAAATTAAAGAGCCACAAAAGGTATTAGTTTAAATTTCTTAAAAAAATTAAGTAAATAAAAACAATTTGAAAGCTGAAACCTTGTTTCATACAAGAAGAAACCTGGTCTGTCTTGTCTGTCTTTGTGTTCTCAGTTTCCTCTTTGTTCTACAATGTATTTTTCATTGCATAATAACATGATACAGAGTGTGAGAGAAGCATGGCTTGTTGGACATAGCAACAGTAACTAAGGAGGGCAGGTTTTTGCAGAGGGTCAGTTGGCCATGTTGTTATAATGCCATGCCTCCTTTGTAGAATGGAACACTGACAGTACCATAATCAATTCATGTGATGCTTTCATTTATTTATTTCAAGAAAGTGTTTGGCTCTGCTACAAGAGAACTTTCCGTCTCTGACCAACTTCTGCCTGCCTCAAGATTCATCCACCACCAGTGATTACACAACATTTTTTTGTAAACTAGCCGCGACTAGTGGCTAGAATGAACCTGCCCTCCTCAGTGCCTACTGTCAAGGTTTGGATCCTCGCATTCACACTCATATGGCCATCTACGATGATAACATTGGACTAGAAGGTTTCATGCAACGAGCCACTCGTATCTCACAGGCAGTCAGCCCCACAAAATAGTCCACCTGCCCTCCACATCCACTAGCAGTCCCTCAGTACCAGAGCCCATGCAATTTGATTCTATCCAACTCAAATACGCAGAGCATGCTCACCACCTAGCGGTCAGGCTCGGTCTTTACTGTGGCACTCCAGGACATTTCATCAGCTTCTGCCCTGTCAGATCCCCACGTGACAGTGGTGAGTACCCTTCAAAAATGACCAGAAATTGCAACATTGCTACCAGTACAACTACTCACTCAAGAAAATTATGTTTATGTTTCAGCCCTCGTCGACTCTGGCCCAACGACCTCTGAGAATGTGCTGTAGTTATTCCATCACATCTGGAGTAGAGACCTGAACCAGGAAGTTGGTCACCAGATAACACGGTTACCAATTAAACTGTAAAACTGTCGCCATGCTCTCTCATACAGTGAGGGAACTCCACCTGCAATCCAAGTGGAGAGGTTAGGCTACTCATGGACTCAATATGCACTCCACAATGATAACATACCCCTCCTCTGCTATGAAGAGACTCAGAGGCGTTCGGATCCAAATGCAGTATTTATTTAGAGAATGGTCAGACAGGCAGAAATCAGGAATGGCATCGGGTGTGTCAGGGATAACCAGAATCAAAACCAGAAACAAGCGGAGACTGGGGCAGGCAGCAGAGAAATCAGAGTCGAATACACAGTCCAGAGGTCAAACAAGGGAATAACAAACACAGGGGAAATACGCTCTGAAATGTCAGACAGGTTAAACAAGACTTCGCAAAGTAGTGGAGTGAGTGTGCTGCTTATATGTGTGTGTAAATGAGGTGCAGGTGTTGCAAGGAGATTAGCTGATGAATGAGTTGCAGGTGTGGAAAGGTGATAGTGACGCAGTTACTCATGGGAGATGTAGTTTCGGTGTGGTGCAAAGCAACGGCTTCCAGACGCTCAAAACACTCTAGGAGGGCGGTGGAGTGGAGGCGGAACAGGGGGTGGGACGGAGGGCCAGGTCCATGTGGAAGTGCATTGGCCGGAGACCGTGGCAGAGCAGGCGGAACTGGAGCCCTTACTGGGCCTAACATGGATATTGGGAGCCTTTCCTGGATCTGACATGGGACACAAGGGCCCTTCCTGGGCCTGACATGGGAAACAGGGGCCCACCATGGGCTTAAGTTGGGAACAGGGCTTAACTCGGGAACAGGGACCCGCCATGGGCTTAACTCGGGAACAGGGACCCGCCATGGACTTAACTTGGGAACAGGGGTCTACCAAGACAGAGCAGGTGGGTGTGGGTGCCCAACAGAGTGGAGCAGGTGGAGCTGGAGCCCACCAGGGCGGAGCAGAGGACCACTACAGCAGAGAAGATGGGACAGAAGCCCACCAGAGTGGAATAGACGACCACCATAGCTGAGCAGATGAGACAGAAGCCCACCATGGCGGAGCAGAGAACCACCACAGCCAAGATGGGACAGAAGCCCACCAGGGTAGAGCAGAGGACCACCACAGTGGAGTCGATGGCACAGGACAGCAAGTCTGGTCAGGTGGTACTGAAACAGAGAACATAAACAGGTTAATAGCACCTCCGTGGCCGTGATGAGATGGAAGTTCGGCTGAGACGTGACAAGGCTCTGGGGGTTCGGCTGAGACGTGGTGACTTGACTTTGCTTATGAAGATCGTTGGTGACTTGACTTAGATCCTGAAGATCAACTGTGACTTGACTTAGTTCCTGAAGATCAACTGTGACTTGACTTATTTCCAGAAGACCGTTGTTGACTTGACTCATGAAGACCGTTGTTGACTTGACTTGGCTCATGAAGACCGTTGTTGACTTGACTTGGCTCATGAAGACCATTGTTGACTTGACTTGGCTCATGAAGACCGTTGTTGACTTGACTAGGCTCATGCAGACCATTGTTGACTTGACTCAAGAAGATCGTTGGTGACTTGACTTGGTTCCTGAAGATCGTTGGTGACTTGACTTGGTTCCTGAAGATCGTTGGTGACTTGACTTGGCTCATGAAGATCGTTGGTGACTTGACTTGGCTCATGAAGGTCGTTGTTGACGACTTGACGCAAGAAGATCGTTGGTGACTTGACTTGGCTCATGAAGATCGTTGGTGACTTGACTTGGCTCATGAAGACCGTTGGTGACTTGACTTGGCTCATGAAGATTGTTGGTGACTTGACTTTGTTCCTGAAGATCAACTGTGACTTGGCTCATGAAGGTCGTTGGTGACTTGACTTGGCTCATGAAGATCATTGTTGACTTGACTTGGCTCATGAAGATCATTGTTGACTTGACTCAAGAAGTTCGTTGGTGACTTGACTTGGTTCCTGAATATCGTTAGTGACTTGACTTTGTTCCTGAAGATCAACTGTGACTTGGCTCATGAAGGTCGTTGGTGACTTGACTTGGCTCATGAAGGTCGTTGGTGACTTGACCTGACTCTGTACGGTCAGCGGTGACTTGACCTGACTCTGGGAAATCAACAGGGACCTGATCAACGGGGACCTGACTTGACTTTGGAAATTCGACGGGGACCTGACTTGACTCTGGAAGATCAACTGCGGCACCCATCTTGTGTAGTGGCTCTGGGCTGGCGGCCAAGACAGGATGAGTCTCAGGGCGGCGGCCAATTTGTGCAGTGGCTCTGGGCTGGTGGCCATGACAGGATGAGTCTCGGGGGCGGCGGCCATTTTGTGCAGTGGCGCTAGGCTGGTGGCCATTTTGTGCATCTCGTCATCCACAACACCCACAGTAAATGCGGAGTCACTTATTTGAAGTGCCAGATCAATATAAAGTTCAAGTGTCCAATGAGGTTGGTGCAAAGGCATGAGTGAGCCGAGCGGCTCAGATAGGCCATTACGAAAAAATATCATCAGACATATCTCAACTCAACAAAGTCCCTCACATAATCCTCGATGGGCCAAATTCCTTGACGTAGACACATAATTTGGCCTACTGGGTTCATGACTGACCTGGATGTATCCATTAAAGCAGCTGGATCCTGGTTTGGCGAAGTCTTCTGTTATGAAGAGAGTCAGAGGTGTTCGGATCCAAAATGCAGTGTTTATTTAGAGAATGGCGTAAGGGATAACCAGAATTAAAAACCAAAAACAAGCGGAGATCAGGGCAGGCAGCAGAGAAATCAGAGGCAAATACACAGTCCGGAGGTCAAACACGGGAATAACAAACACAGGGGAAAACAGCTCGGAAATGTCAGACAGGCTAAACAAGACTTCTCAAAGTGGTGGAGTGAGTGTGCTGCTTATATGTGTGTGTGATGAGGTGCAGGTGTGGCAAGGAGAGTACCTGATGAATGAGGTGTGGGTGTGGCAAGGTGATAGTGATGCAGTGACTCATGGGAGATGTGGTTTGGGTGTGGTGCAACAGTATGAGAGGTGCTAGTGTCCAAGTGATGATATGGTGACATCTGGTGGTTGATATGGGGGGAATGGTCCTGAGTGGAGTGCCCTCTACTTAAGTTCATGGGCACTCCAGCTAGTGATCATGACATCTGCGTTGTGATGTGTGGTGTGAAATAAACACTGGAGTCAGTCTGCTGGTTCAGTTTTCTTTTATGTTGAGTGCTCAGCATCAGTAGAAAACATGCAGTTAATTATTCATAGTAAAACCTTGCTCCTGCTCACTCTTCTCAGACCTCCCCCAATACATAGAATTTCATATATTTTATAAGATGAAAAAATAATATAAAGAAAATTGTAGTAACTAAAGATTACTTCAAAGAACACATAAATACATATGCAGAAGATGTCTTATATAAAAGTCTTAACTTAACGAATTCAACATTTCCAGCATTTTGAATATACATACAACCAATTCAAGCGTAACACATATATCCACATATATTAATTACCAATGGGAAAACCTAAGGATTTTGAGAGAATAAAAAAAAAAAAAAAAATTTTTTTATAATAAACACAACATTCACCTCCTTCTGAATTCACCAAAATCCCAAAGACGTCAATACATTTTCACTTACATACTCATCCAGATTTAAAAAAAAATGTATCTCTTTACCTATCTCAGCCTAAAAATGCTACCTGCTAGCAAAGGTTGGGAGAAATTTAAGGGTGATGAGGCCTTAAAAACCTCCCAGAATAAAATTATGCCTTTTACACCATACTAAGTTCCAAATCATGGAGTCGGTTCTATCACATCTATGAATCTTGTCGAATGAATTGATTTACATTCATGGGAATAAAGCTATATCAGAAGAGTTTATCAGAGGATGTGAACTTGAATAAAAAAATAAATCTCTAAAACAAGGTAAGTAATCATTGGGCCTTTCTATCCAATGTGTTTGTAATTAATTTAATGTTTAACAGCCTCTGTGCCATAGATTCAATAAGACGATTTACCTTTTTAACCACTCTACCAGCACGGTGTTACTCTTTCTTGTGTATTTTCTACACCCTGAGTGCCTCTGTCTCACACCTTTTTCGCTTGCTTTGAGAAACAAAACAGTTCTTCTGCACAGAAGACTCCACCTCCTACCGATGAGCAGGTGACGATGCTGACCCCAGACAGCGTGAGGAGATCCTTCAGCAGGATCAATGGACGCAAAGCTCCAGGTCCTCACTTAGTCAGGCTGTTGTTCCCACGTTTAAAAAATACCACCATCATTCCAGTCCCGAAGAAGCCATTTCCATCCTGCTTCAATGACTACCTTCCTGTAGAACTTACTCACATCCTCATGAAGTGCTTTGAACGGCTAGTCATGCACCACATCAAGTCTGCCCCCCCACCCCCCCGGATCCCTTCCAGTTTGCATATCTGGTCCAGCTGGTCAACTGAGGATGCCCACTGCCGTCCACTCAACACTCACACATTTAGACACAATCGACTCATACGTCAGAATGCTGTTCATAGACTTCAGTTCAGCATTCAACCAGACTTTCAGCATTTAGCATTGACTTTTTGACTGGAAAACCTCAGACAGTACAGGTCAGTAGCAACACTGGAACACTGGGGCCCCCCATGGATGTGTGCTGAACACCCTCCTCTTCACTCTGCTGACCCATGACTGCACACCGTCACACAACTCCAACCTCTTCATCAAGTTTGTGGATGACACGACTGTGGTGGGTCTCAACAAGGATGAGACAAACTACAGGAGCGAGGTGAGCTGCCTGGCCGAGTGGTGCAGTGACAACAATCTCTCTCTGAACGTGGAGAAGATGAAGGAGATTGTTGTAGACTTCAGGAGAGTGCACACTCAGCATGTTCCTCTGACCATCAATGGCGTGACTGTGGAGAGAGTGAGCAGCACCAAATTCCTGGGTGTGCACATCAAAGAGGACCTCTCCTGGACCAACAACACCGCAAGCACTAGCCAAGAAATCACAACAGCGTCTCTACTTCCTCCACAAACTGAGGATAGCCAGAGCCCCACGCCCCATCATGTACACCTTCTACAGAGAAACCATTATGAGCATTTTGGCAGTGTGGGCAAGTGCCAAATGCTGCTGGAAAATGAAATCAGAATCTTCAAAAAGCTCCAAAATTAATATATATATATATATATATATATATATATATATATATATATATATATATATATATATATATATATTCAGTAAGAAAGGTAGACAAAGGAATTAAAATAGCCCTGTAGATGTAACAAATGCTGTTTTTTAAAACATTTTCAACTACCAGTAGCCACTTTTCAAGTCTAGAGTTCCAAAAACTGTTGCTTCATGGAGAGATCTTGAATTTGAGGCCTATGATAAGCATCCAGATGTTGTCTTGGTGTTAAGGCCTCGATAATCTACACTGGGATTCTGGAACCTCCATCCTTCTTCTAGATCTAACTAGAGAGACGTATTGCCTTTGAGTGTCAACAAAACAAGCCAATTAATGTTGGCATGCGAGTTTTGCATCGCGTACCCCTCCCAGCAGTGCGGGTATATAAGAAGAGTATGTATAGTAGAATATTCAGGTTTCGCTTCAGAGCCAAACCTTTTGCTACCAAGCAGTGTCGTCAGTGTCATTGTCAGTGCTGCTGTTTGATCTCGCCGTGCAGCAGCCTCCCATTCTGCGATCATGCTGCAACTCCTCCTGGGCACTTCAACACTTTGAGTCACATTGCGTCTTTTTAAAGATGTCTTTTCACTCGTTTCTGAATTTGGTCGCTACTTGGCTCCATCTGACAGTCACGATCGCTGCATCGCATGCCTGGGCCGCGAGCATGTGGAGGCGACGTTCGTGGATGACATTTTCTCATTGTGGGAATATGACCATTGCAATGTTGCAATTATGGCTGCTATTCATCAAATGAGGAAGAGTCCCCTCCCCATGCCCAGTGCTAGTTCTTCCACCCAGATAAGGACTACTTCGCATCATTGGCAGTGTGATTTGAAGGTTACAGTGAGGGCTTCCCTGCCGAGCAAGTCTCCACGGGCTCCTCTCTTCTACAGTACATCATGCCCTCTGGATGCAGATGATGAAGCCTTGGACGGGGCGGGGCCTAGCACTTCATCTCCAGCAGATGACCTGATCACTGCATCGGGGGATGACTTAGGCCAGATGATTGGTTCCTGGGGGTTCCGATCGCCGACAGTCACCTCCGGTTCCATTCTTTCCGAAGGTGCATGAGGAGGTTCCTAGGCTCTGGAGGCTATCTATTTAAATTTAAATTTAATTTTTATTTGAATTTAATTTTTTACCTTTTTCTGCCCGAAACAGATCTAGTGCCTCCTCCGTCCCCACTACCCTTAATGGTGGGGCGGCTAAGGGGTATGTGGGGATCCCCCCATTTGAGAACAAAATGCTGCCACCTGGTGGGGTAATCCACGCCTCCCGGATCTGTAAGTTCTTGTCCGCCATCATGGCCAAGGCTTATGGAGCTACTGGACAGGCCACCACTGCCCTGCACGCCATGGCCCTCGTGCAGGTCTTCCAGGCCAAGGCACTAAAGGGGTGATGCAGGAGTGATGCAGAAGTTGTGAAATTCATGGCTTGGTCTCTGGGTCAGATGATGTCCACTCTGGTGGTCCAGGAACGCCACCTTTGTTTTACCCTGGCTGATAGGAGGGAGTCAAACAAGCACCTCTTCTGACCATTGCATACATAGACCACCAGGGTGGTCTATGCTAGTGTTGCATGTCGCAACTCACCCGCCATCTCCTCCTTTAATGTCAGAAGCAACTGAGGTCGCTACATGCAATTCACGTCCCAAGTGAACTCAATCGTGCAGCCGAAAAGTTCTCACGTCAGCCCGCCATTCTAGGAGAATGGCGACTCCACCCCGAGACAGTCCAGCTGATCTGGAGACGCTTCAGAGACGCTCAGGTAGACTGTTTTACCTCTCTGGACATATCCCACTGCCAGCTGTTTTATTCCCTGGCCTCTGTGCCTATGCAAGCATGCATTTCCCCCAGTGAACATTCTCGCACAGATGCTGTGCAAGGTCAGGGAGGATTAGGAGCTGGTCCTCTTAGTAGTGCCATAATGGCCCAGTGGGACTTGGTTACCCAGAACTGATGCTCCTCATGACAGCCCCTCCTTGGCATATTCCTCTTACAAAGGATCTCCTTTTACAGAGAGGGGGCACCCTCTGGCACCTGTGCCCAGACCTGTGGAATCTCAATGTGTTGTGTCTGGACGGGACGTGGAGGTTCTACGTAGTTTACCCCCAGCAGTAGAAAACACCATCACTTCAGCTATAGTGCCCACTACAAGGCACGTCAATGTGCTGAAGTGGAACCTGTTCTTTGATTAATGTTCTTCCTGCCTGGAAGACCCCCGTAGATGCCCAATCATGGTTGTGCTCTCCTTTAAGATGGGCTGGAGTGAAGACTGTCACCCTATTGCCGCACATCACAATGCAGAAGACGGCAAGTCCATTGGGAAGCACGACCTGGTCATTAGGTTCCTTAGGGGGGCAAGGAGGCTGAATCCTCCGTGTCCTCCTCTGGTACTATCTTGGGATCTCCCCTTGGTACTGACGGCCTTGAAGCAGGAGCCCTTTGAGCCTCTGCAGTCAGTAGAGCTTAACCTTCTGGAGTCTAAGGGTATTTTTGGGGGCTGGAGAAGTTTTGTAATGCCCTGACATTTGTGCTTTTTTCAGTTTCTTATACACATCTAAATGGCTAAAGTCTAATCTGACTGTAATCAGCACAAACTTGGCTATAATAATATGTGAGCAGCATGTATGTACATGATTGTGTTTTAGTGAAAAACTAAAAAAGTTAAATCACTTGAATAAGGCAATAAAACACATACAGAACATTGGTTTCCGGGACTTTTGAAAACTGGAGCTTGTAGCCTAGAATTTTTCTTTCTAAATTTTGTGAAAATCATCTTGTTTACTCACTCACAGAAAACAATATATTCTCCATTATTATTATTAATGTTGAAAAGAGCTGAGAATATTTTTTCCAGTTTTTTAGGGGGATACATTTAAAGAACAGCATTGTTTGTTACGTTTCTTACAGTTACATTTATATTATTTACATCAAGCTTTTGAATTGTATAGTATTGTATATTTCTATAGATATCTCTCTCATTGAGTATAAACGGAGTTACAGTTCATTTTAATGACGTGTTTGTAAATGAAGATCAGCGCAGACAAAGGCTGCAGACAGCACACCTTGTTTGTTATCTTTATTTCATAAGTGCACAAAGATCTGTTGTTATTATGTCTGTATACAAAAAAGTATACCCTTTACAGATTTGATTGATGTATTGCTCTTATCTGTACGATCAAAACTGAAAGTGTAATTTAAGTTTTTGTCGGGGTTATCAGGAAAAAATGACTCATAACTAGTGGTGGGCCGTTATCGGCATTAACGTGCTGCATTTATGTGAGACTCTTATCGGGCGATAAAAAAAATATCGCCGTTAATCTATTCTCAAAGTTGGGTTGGGAGCTGGGTCTATACTAAGCAAGCTATGATGACTTTCACCTTGATATTTTATTGCGTGAGGCCAGCCTAAAAAGATGCTCAGCACAGTTGACGGGCCACTGCTGCTCATCGTCACAAAAGCTTATCTTTTTCAGGTGTTTTTAAGCCTTACCGCTTGTCGATTTAAACATTAAAGCATCCAAACACAAGACGTGGAAAAGCTGAACAGAGTCTCTGGATACTCGCGCACTGTGTTCGGTGCGTACGAGAGAGAGAGTCGCGTATCACGGACAGCTACACTGAACCGAGCTCTCTTCTCCGAAGTTCTCCTCGAAGTCCCTCCTGCACCTGAACGAACAATTACAAATCGCAGTTTGAACAAACAAAAAGAAGTGAAAGAGCCCAATTAAGTCCTCGCGGTGTTCTGGTGTTCAGGGCTCACGCAGAGAAAGGCGTCTCAAAACACTTGAACATCGAATTCGCTTATTTTTGCTCTTGTGCCAACAAATACATACAAAATATGTCAAAATATCCACCTAGGAAATGATGCGCGAATAACTGTCAGTTATTTCTTACGTGAAATTAAACAGTTGAGATAAAAATGGGATGTGTATTGTATTGGATGTGTTCATCGTCTCTTAAAGTGACTGCGCCTAATTTAGCTACTGGCTGCTGTAATGTTAATCCAAGAAAATGAAAATCACTCACTGCTCTTGACTGAATTACTTTGTAGTTTTAACAGTCAAACCAAAAATTCAGACACCAAATATAATTTTTGATATATATAGCAAAACTGTAATAATGTGACAAATGTTGAAAGTGTCTGAATACATGTAGGTTTGATTGTATATTTCATTTTTACATTGAGCACTATCCAGTGCTATTTTACATTTAATTATTTGGTTTCTGTACCTTGACACATACAAACTTGAAGAAACTTAAACATTGTGTAAATAGCACAAATAAATAAAAATAAATGAACATACAAATTAAACAATTTCAAACAGGGCCCACTGGTACAACCTTCACTGGGGCCCTGCTGACCCCAGCTACTGCAATTCGAATGAGCCATTTTATTTTTATTTTATTTCAAGATCACAGTGAGATTAATCTAGGTAAAAAAAAATAATCTATGCCCACCACTACTCATAACGCGTATACACGTTAATTGACTCCAGAAAATGTTTTGAACGGAACAGAAGAGCAGTGTTTTGACCCACGACTATGCCGCATCACAGTCATCCAGTTGCCCTTCTGCTGCGGCGCTGTTACCAGAACCAAACAATGTACAGAACTCCCTGAGATAGTTGCATCCAAAGCCATATCTAGAGCCCTCACATTCTTTCTGTCCTCAATTAAAGTTTGTATGCATGTTCTCTGTCTCTGTCTGCCTAATTATTTCCAGAGAGAGAGACAGAGAGAGATAAACTATACATGTGGCAAGCGGTGCAAATAACAATAGCAGGATGAACTTGTGAAAAAACGGAGCAAGAGCAATAACAATATCATTTTTTTGGGGCAGGCAGCAGGCAATCGGAACTAGAGAAACAGTCCAAGGTAATGAACAGTGAGATCAGACATTGAATGAAATGCTCAGAAATGTACACCGCAGTCAGTTACTGTATTCTGAAACATCTGGATTACTGCATTAATTCCTCATCAGAGATGTATAGTAACGAAGTAGAACTACTTCACTACTGTACTTAAGTACTAAAAGGCGGTATCTGTACTTTACTAGAGTATAATTTTTTTCTCCTACTTCCACTTTTACTTCAGTACATATTTTCGATGAGTTTAATACTTTTACTCCAATATTTTTTTTATGTGCTGCATCGTTACTCATTATAATTATAAAAATGTTACGAATCATTCCATTACAAACCCATATTACCACTGCCAGAACTGTAGATGGCAGGTTTGATGAAGCTGGCACATCATTGAGCGAATCAAGCGATTAAGAAGACTGCGCGTGCTGACTGAACTGCTGTGAAGAGAGAGATGAACACTGAGCCGAGCCAAATAATGACTCGTTCACGAGTCAAGAACCGGTTGCATCGGTTTTCGGATCACCAGTAGTTCTTTCTGACAGTTCGATTCAATAAACCGGTTGAAGAAAACAGTTCACCGGTTATTTTGCGCTCGACGTAATGGCGTCATTGGCGATGACTGCAAGCCTTCGGTTTACCTGGGCTCATAACATTAGCACAGAATCAGTTCAGAATCAATCACCAAAAGAATCAGTTCGGTTCAGACGCTCTGTGAGTCAGTCTGCTTCACGCTGAATCGCACATGCGCAGTATCATCAGCTCCTCGGTTCTCGAATCGGACACGTCTGACAGAAACGGTTCTTGACTGGTGAACGAGTCAGTCTCTAGTTCGTTATCTGGCTCGGCTCGGTGTTCATCTTCAGTTCTCTCTTCACAGCAGTTCAGTCAGTGTACTGTTTGAATAAATGAATTACTCCGGGATATTGGTTTGTTTGAACTCAGAGGGAGTGTCAGCCACATTAAACAAGTTAACAGCTTAAGTCATTTGTGGATTAATGCGTATTGGAGACACGAACCATTTAAAACGATTCAGTTGGATTTGGTGAACTGTTTCAAAAAGATCCGGTTACATTGAGGGATTCGTTCGTGAACCGGATATCACAAACTGCTTTGTTTTGAACTGTCTTACAACAGACACGGAAGAGAAGTCAATGCTAAATAAAGTCGTAGTTTTTGCTATTTTTGGACCAAAATGTATTTTCGATACTTCAAAAAATTCTAACTGACCCTCTGATGTCACTTGGAATACTTTGATGATGTTTTTCTTACCTTTCTGGACATGGACAGTAACGTTATACCGTACACACAGCTTCAATGAAGGGACTGAGAGCTCTCGGACTAAATCTAAAATATCTTAAACTGTCTTATGGGTTTGAAACAACATGAGGGTAAGTTATTAATGACATAATTTTGCAAATTGGGCGAACTAAACCTTTAATCTGTTTTTTTTTTTGTTTTGTTTTTTTACAAAAAGTTACAGTCAAAGGAATTGTGATTGTCCTTTAGGTTAATCATTTGAAATAATAAAAACAATATGCTCAAACTTTTGACTACTTTCTTTAATTAATAACTACATAACACAATACTTGTACTTTTACTTTCAGTACTTGAGTAGTAAATTTTAAAATAGACTACTTGCAATACTTATGTACAAAAAATGTTGAATACTTTAGTACTTCTACTTAAGTGTGGTGCTTAAAGAGCACTTCAACTTCTACTCAAGTCACTTTTTTGATAGAGCACTTGTACTTTTACTCAAGTCTGGGTCTCTAGTACTTTATACATCTCTGTTCCTCATAAAATTTGTTTTTCAAAAAAGTCACAATCAAAGACAAACTGTGACCAGTACTGGCAAAATAAGCCACAATAAGGATTTTTTTTCTTTTTAATTGGTTATTTTTTTATTTCACATTCTCCATTAAAATAACTTCAATATGTATGATTTGTAATCTGATGAATTTTTTTTTTTACTGAGCTTCAACAGTTGGAAGTCGACAGAGTCAGTAAACTCAATTCTCAGAAAAATCTAATAAAAATTTTCTGAAGGTTCCGAAGCAAAATCTCCTAGCAACATCACATCTATTCATCCAGTTCTTTTCTTATTAATATTTACTATATTAATAATCACTTAACAATCTACTATCATAAGTATCCTTGATATTATAAAAAAGAACAAAGAAGCAATTGAAAAAAAATGATTTAGCGTTTTTTATTTTACATCTAAGCAAAAGCAAGAAAAACAAATAATCAAAAATGGAAAAATCACTTCAGTGTTTTTATTAATTTGTTGCACAGGAGCTGACATGGTTGTTTCACTAGATTTTGTCATGGTAACAACATACTTATTACTTGGCCATGACTTTTTATGTTGAGAGAACAACATATTTTTCTTGTGGCCACAAGTTTAATGTGTAAACAAACCTGCATGACCATAGCAACCCTGGATTTTCAGATATATTTTTAATTGAGAAACTATTATATTATTTATTAAATAAATAATTACATTATTAAATTATTATATTAATCATAGGCCTTCGCTACCAGACTGTATTGTGTGCGACAGTGACCAGCAGAATGGCTGCAGTACCGGATGGCTGTTTGTCTGTGTTAGGTTATCTCCACCCCCCACTCCCCACTCCCCTCCCCTGTTGCAAGTCGTGTGTTTTATGCTGTACTGATTATGTGCTTATGTCGCAGAGGTGTTTTTTCCTGTTCCCACACTGTTCTCACCACAGGAGTATAGTCTAGAGGTTGTTTTTTTTTTCTCCTCGCCTCCCTCATGTTATGCTGTATTCCTGTCTTCCTGTCCTGTCTACCACCTTGACATATTGTATGTATGGACAGGCTGATGGCTAATTTTGCTGGTACTTGTGTCCAGTGACAATAAAGGGCTATTACTATTAGTCAGCATTCAATTGAAGTTTACTATGAATAAATGTAAATAGTTTCATAGCTATAAATATAATATAAAATAGACCTACAATAATTCTTTTTTAATCAACCCTACAGTCTTATAAGTCCATCAACTTTCCCAGTAATATTTGTATATTATTATTATTATTATTATTATTATTATTATTATTATTAGACTATTATTATTGGTTATATTTTATATTTTTATATTCATTTATATTCATTTTATTCCTTAATTTCAATCTCTTTGCTTGATGTTCTGGATGCTTTTGAAGAATAGTCTACTCTAAATGCTTGTCATGCGAATAAAGCTTTGATTACACTGACTGGAATTTTTGCTGGAATGCAGTTTAAATGTAACATATATTTCATTTTATTTTTGGAAAATTAGTATACTGTAATTATTAGAGATGCACCATTGCAATTTTGTTGGCCTTTTTTTTTTTTTTTGTAAGTGTGATCTGCTGATACCCCCGATATCCCCCCTAAAAAATTTGAAAAAATATTCTCAGCTCTTTTCAACATTAATAATAATAATAATAATAATGGTGATAATAATAACATTAAATGTTTTTTTTTTTTTTTCTTTTTTGTAGAAAATAAGGATTGTGTGACTGGAGTAATGATGCAAAAATTTCAGCTTTGAAAGTCAGCTTTGATTGTTCCTAATAAACTGTTTAACTGCACTCCCAAATGGATATTAAATTATGTTGTGGGATAATTAAATATATTCTAAATAAACTACAAACATAACATTACATAGATGTATTTTGTCCTCACATTCTTTATTGTAACTCCTCTCTCTCAGTGGCACAGATGACTGAAAGGCTCATTATGCAGGCCTTTGTCTTCTCAGGTGTAAATCACAATGATATTCATAATAGTTGACGCCTACTCGCATATGACTTTTACCGACAAAAAGTGTCTTTGAATATTTAAATCAATATATTGTTTTCTGTGAGTGAGTAAACAAGATGATTTTCACATAATTTAGAAAGAAAAATTCTAGTCTACAAGCTCCAGTCCAGGGAACCAATGTTCTGTATTTGTTTTATTGCCTTATTCAAGTGATTTAACATTTTAAATTTTTCACTTACCACGCATCATTTTTTTTTTCTCAAATACACAATCATGTACATACATGCTGCTCACATATTATTATAGCAAATGTTTGTGCTGATTACAGTCAGATTAGACTTTAGCCATTTAGATGTGTATAAGAAACTGAAAAAAAGCACAAATGTCAGGGCATGACAAAACTTCTCCAGGCCCCAAAAATCCCCTTAGACTCCAGAGGGTTAAACAGGTTCTCCCCACTCGGTGATGCACCCACTGAGAAACCTAATGAAAGTGCTCTAGTTATTGCTGATTCTATTGTACAGAATGTGAAAATAGAGACACCAGCCACCATAGTCCAATGTTTACCAGGAGCCAGAGTGCCAGACATCTTGGCAAATTTAAAAGTGCTGGCTAATTCTAAAAACTTTATACAGTAAGATTGTTATTCATGCTGGTGCTAAAGATGTTCGACTTTGCCAGTCAGAGATAACTCAAAATAACATTAAAGAGGTGTGTGAACTTGCAAGCACGATGTCAGACACTGTAATATGCTCTGGTCCCCTCCCTGCTTACCGTGGTGATGAGATACATAGCGGATTGTCATCACTCAATGGCTGGATGTCTCAGTGGTGCCCGCAGAATAATTTAGGTTTCATAGACAATTGGACAAGCTTTTGGGGCAGACCTGACCTGTTGAAAAGAGATGGTTTTCATCCCTACTAGGGTGGTGCTGCTCTTTTCTCTAGAGATATGGCACATAGTCTTAGAGTTTGTACTTGACTAACTGGGGCCCAGGTCAAGAAGCAGACAGACTAGCTAAATCGACTGTCTGCTAGCCGCCTCATGCCACAGAAATAAGTTATTTCTCAGCACAGCTCTCAGAGAATCTTTCACCTAGATATTACACTATAGAGACTGTGTCTGTTCGCTGAACAAGAAAATACAAAAAATGTCCAAACCAATTTAAGAGTAACAATTTAATTGATGTTCAATTAAACACATGATAAAGCTTGGCTTATTGAATATCAGGTCCCTTTATACAAAAGCACTTTTTGTAAATGATATGATCACTGATCATAATCTAGATGTGCTCTGTTTGACAGAAACCTGGCTAAAACCTGATGATTACATGATTTTAAATGAGCCCCCCCCCCCCCCACACACACACAAGATTACTGTTATATACATGAGTCACATCCAAAAGGTAAAGGGGGAGGTGTTGCTTCAATTTATAACAATGTTTGAGTATTTCTCAGAGTGCAGGCTTCAAGTATAACTTATTTGAATTAACGGTGCTTCGCATAAAATTATCCAGAAAAACAAGTGTTAATGATAAATCCCATGTGATGTTTGTACTGGCTACAGTATATAGGCCATCAGGGCACCATAAAGACAATAGATTGCTGATTTACATCTGAGTTAGTGCTGGCTGAAGAAAAAAGTTTTAATTGTTGGTGATTTTAATATCCATGTTGATAATGAAAAAGATGCATTGGGATCAACATTTATAGACATTCTGAACTCTGTTGGGGTTAGAAAACTCGTCTTAGGTCCTACATTGTTGAAATAATACTCTAGACTCATACTCAGCTGGAGGAAAACAAAACTAGAGGTATTTCATTGTGCTTGGCGGGAAAGTAACCTATCCTACAAGAAAAGCATTAAAAACTGCTAGACCGGATTACTTTTAGTCTCTTTTAGAAGAAAACTAACAAAACCCCAGGAATTTATTCAATACAGTGGCTAAATTAACAAAAAATAAAGCATCAACAAGTCTTGACATTTCCCAACATCACAGCAATAATGACTTTATGAATTACTTCTAAGATCGATACTATTAGTAATAAAATTGTAATCATGCAGCCATCAGCTATCTGTAACAGGGCTGACAAATCATGAGACGTGTGGATCCATGTGCAAGCATTTATTAGACAGAAGCGTGGTCATAACAGACATGGGTCAAACACTAACAAACAGGTATATAGAGAGCTAGACACAAGAATTATCCTAGGTCAAGCATGGGTCTTCGATGAACTAACAATATCCAGAGGTGTAAACAAGAGGGGTAATCTAGTAACCAGAGCAAAGGGTCAAAACAGAGGGTAGAGCACGAAAGTGACTAGATTGAAAACTATGAACTGAAAAAAGACTATGAAAACAAACATGGAATGGCTTTGTATTGGCTGCCAATATTTGGCAGTATGTGAGAGGAAGTCCGATGATTGTGCTGTGTGTGTAATTGGGGGCAGCTGTGTGTGATAATTTACAGGTGAATGTGATTGGTGCAGTGGAGCATGGGAAATGCAGTCCAGGGTGTACTATGTAGTGTGAGAATCTGTGTTGTGGACGATGACCTCTGGTGGTGAATTAAGGGAAGTTCAGTGACCGTATGATGACTTTATCGCATCAGACAGTGCACTATATATCCCCTGAGGAACAGTTCAACTCATTCTCTACTATAGGAGAGGAATAATTGTATAAAATTTAAAATATTCTAAACCAACAACATGTATGTTAGACACTATTCCATCTAAGCTGCTTAAAGAGGTGCTTCCAGAAGTCATAGATCCTCTTCTTACTATTATTAATTACTCATTGCCATTAGGATATGTCCCCAAAACCTTCAAACTGGCTGTTTAAGCCTCTCATCAAAAACCCACAACTTGACCCCAAATAACTAGTTAATTATAGACCGATCTCAAATCTCCTTTCTCTTTTCAAGATACTACAAAAGGTAGTATCCTCACAATTATATTCCTTCTTAGAGAAAAATGGTATCTTTTAGGATTTCCAGTAAGGATTTAGAATGTATCATAGTACTGAGACTGCTCTCCTTAGAGTTACAAATGACCCGCTCTAATTATCTCTATTAGTGCTATTGGGTCTTAGATCTGCGTTCAACACTATTGACCACAAAATTATTTTGCTTATAATAGAAAACTTTGTTGGCAATTATGGAAGTCCATTAGCATGGTTTAAATCATACTTATATGACCACCAGCAATTTGTAGCAGTGAATGAAGAGGTATCATATCGATCACAAATGCAGCATGGATACCTCATGGCTAGTACTAGGGCCATTACTCTTCAGGCTTTACATATTACCCTTTGGAGATATCATCAGGAAACACTGTGTTAGCTTTCACTGTTATGCTGATGATATGGAGCTCTATAATTCTTCGCAGCTGAGCAAAACATACCAATTTGAAAAAATAATGGAATGCATAGTTGATATAAAAAACTGGATGAGGAGTAATTATTTATTGCTAAATTCTGAAAAAATGAGGTGTTAATTATAATAATAACCCATTTGCACACTGAAATATTTTCTATGCACTTTACTGTCCATTGCAATAGTGTAAATTATGTTCATAGTTCTGCCTATGGGGTACATACAGTACACTTTGACATAATCCATCTGTATAGTATGTTCATAGTACACCTATCTGTATATCATGCTAATAGTATTTAAAATCTGTAAATTATGTCCATAACACTCATCTGTATAGTTATTGTACATATTATAGACCTTGTATATTCTGTACTTACTGCTTATTGCACTACTGGTTAGATCCATACTGCATTGCGTTGCCTTGTAATTTACATGTGCAGTGACAATAAAGTTGAATCTAATCTAATCTAATCTAATCTAATCTAATCTAATCTATAGGACCCCTTTGCTGTCAAAGATCGTCAACGGCCCCAGATTATTATTGTTTATATTGTTTATAGTCCAAAATTGCATATACATGGAGATATATGGATATACATACTGATGTTTACTTCATATTTCTTCAAACAGAATCATAATTTCTATACATTTTCCACTGATTTACGCAAAATGATGATAATGGTAAACCTTGAAATACCAGAACAATGGCTAATAATGGCGGAATAAAAGGTGATTATATATAAATAAAGGTGATTGAATAAAAGTAAAAGAATAAAGATAAAAGAATAATGAGGATTTTGTGTCATACCTGGCCAATGTGTGGAAGGCTCATTTCATAAGTAAATCATTTCACAATAGATTCATGAATGGGGCAGTTTTGCCAGTCCAAACATGATACAATAGCACTTGACGAGTGCTTAAAGGGGTCATAAATAATTTTAATTAGCCTTTTATGAGCCTAAAAAACACACAATACATGATCTTAGGAAATGTTTCATAAAGTTAACAGTTTGTGAGATTATATTATAAAATATTAAAATGAAGTATTAGTAGATATGTGGCTTTAGCTTCACTATGTTTCTAAAATCATATCTTGATTATGTATCTAGTAAGAAAGACTCATAAGCAGTAACCTTTTAATTTTGGGTATGTGATTTGTGTCTACATGGTGAAAATGGGTGGTGACAAGTCAGGGGTTATAGAACCTAAAGACTCTGCATGTAATAAACTAGAATGCGGTCTAAGACTTGATGCTGCTCTGTCAATTATTCGTCATCAGTTAGGAACCTAGGTGTGCTATTTGATAGAAATCTTTCCTTAGAAACCCACATTTCTAATATATCTAAATTATGGCCATTGTCAAATGCAGAAATGTTAATCCATATATTTATTTCCTCAAGGTTAGATTAATGTAATGCTTTATTGGATGGTTGTTCTGCACGCTTAATAAACAAACTCCAGCTTGTCCAAAATGCAGCAAGCAAGAGTTCTTACTAGAACCAGTAAGTATGACCATATTAGCCCCGTTCTGTCAACACTGCACTGGCTACCTATCAAACACTGTATAGTATTTCTAAATATTGCATTTAACTGATTAGGCCCTAAATGGTTTAGCACATCAGTATTTGAAAAAGCTCTTGTTACATTATATCAAAACTCAGGCAATTTGACAATGCATTGAATATCAAAATCAACTGTGGGCGGCATATCATTTTAGTGCCTAAACTCTGGAATAACCTACCTAACATTGTTCGGGAGGCAGACACATGCAGTTTAAATCTAGATTAACCATCTGGAGTCTAAGGGTATTTTTGGGGCCTGGAGAAGTTTTGTCATGCCCTGGCATTTGTGCTTTTTTCAGTTTCTTTTAAATATCTAAATGGCTAAAGTCTAATCTCACTGTAATCAGCACAAACTGGGCTATGATAATATTTGAGCAGCATGTACATGATTTTGTTTCTGAGAAAAAAAAATGTTATGCGTGGTTAGTGAAAAACAAAAAAAATGTTAAATCACTTGAATAAGGCCATAAAACACATACAGAACATTGGTTCCCACAACTTTTGAAAAACTGTAGCTTGTAGCCTAGGAATTTTTTTTCTAAATTATGTGAAAATCATCTTGTTTACTCACTCACAGAAAATAATATATTGATTTAAATATTCTAAGACTATAAGACTATTCTATTTTTGTTGGTAAAAGTCATATGCTAGTAGGCATCAACTATCATGAATATCATTGTGATTTACACCTGAGAAGACAAAGGCCCGCATTATGAGCTGCATAATGAGCCTTTCAGTCAGATGTGTCACTGAGAGGGAGGAGTTACAAGAAACAATGTGAGGACAAAATAAATGTATATAATTTTATGTTTGTAGTTTATTTAGAATATATTTAATTATCCCACAACTCATAATTTATTATCCACTTGCGATTGCAGTTAAACAGTTTATTAGAAACAATCAAAGCTAACTTTCAAACTGAATTTTTTGCATCATTGCTCCAGTCACACAATCCTTCAGAAATTTTTAACAATCTGATTTTCTACAAAAACATTTATTATTATCATTATCATTATTATTATTAATGCTGAAAAGAGCTGAGAATTAGGGGGGATACATTTAAAAACATTGTTTGTTACAGTTACATTCATTTGTTACATTTATATTATTTACATCAAGCTTTTGAATGGTATAGTATTGGATATTGTTATTGAAACTTCATAATATTTCACTTGATTATACTTTTAGAATTATAGTTTGGAAAAAGTCTAACTAGTTAAATGTTTACACATTATGTGAACACTAGTACAAGAATATACATAAATAAAAAAGAGACTTACACATGTTTATGATCTCTGCTGAATAAAGTGCTTAATTATTTTTTTCGGAAGAAATCCAAATCTCAAATCCTCAACCACATCACATATTTTTGGGGTGAATTATGTCGTATTCCTCTCATCGCGAAGCAAATAAAAAAATGTAAAATAAAAAAAAATACTTGAAGAACAGTCTCCCTGCATTGTCTTCTGTTGTGTGGGCGTATTCAAGCTGCGCGCTTCAGTGAAACATTAGAATCTCAATAGCTCAGCGCAGGGGTGTGGTAGCATTAGAAGATAATGAAGGGAGACATGAAAAAACGTCTCTGGTTACTTGACTGTAACCCAGTTCCCTGAAAAGCGGGAACGAGATGCTGCGCTCAATAGCGCTAATGAGAACATTCTTTGTTCGACTGGTTGTGAAGCATGTGTGTCAAACACGCCAAGAATTGGCTTAAATAAACTCGGCAGGTGACGTCACTGATAACATGTACCTGCAGGTTATAAATAGACGTGAAACGGAAACATCCTCAGGTTACCCCTTTGTCTGAAGAGATGTCCGGACACGTCGACAGTGCGGCATTGAGGCGCAGCATCTCGTTCCCCTTTTTCAGGGTACAGGGTTACAGTCAAGTAACCCGAGACGTTCCCTATCAAAAGCTACTCTCGATGCTGCGCTCAGTAGCGCTAATGGGAATGAGAATACCAACGCGGCCACACTGTAAGTGTCTGGACACCCAAGGTTGTGTAGTGTGTGTGCACAAACATCGAAGAGGTCTCAGACATGACTCTGGAATGTGGACTCAAGGGCATCCAAGCCTGGAGTAGCATCGACATCCAAACTATAGAATCTGACAAATGTGTGTGGAAAGGACCAACCTGCCGCATCACACACTTGCTGCAAGGGCGCACCTCTTGCTCAAGCCATTGAAGATGCAATCCAACTGGTTGAATGGGCACTAACTCCTAGAGGCGAAGTTTGACCACGCGCCTCGTAGGCTAGGGCAATAGCAACCCTCACCCAATGTGAAACTGTTTGCCTGGTGGCAGCCCCACCCCTGACTGCAGCCCCCACGGCATATGAAAAGCTGCTCTGACTTACGCCACTGACTAGTGCGGTGGAAGTAAATCTGAAGAGCACATACTTGACACAGTAAGTTAAGTCTTTTCTGCTCCGGTGTTTTAAATGGACATAAGTCTTTTTTATAAAAGAGTAGTATGGACATCCAAACTATAGAACCTGACAAATGTGTGCAGAGAGGACCAACCTGCCGCATCACACACTTGAGCAGGAGCATCCCTCACCCAATGTGAAACTGTTTGCCTTGAGGCAGCCACTCTGCTCTGAGCTGCTCTGACTTATGCCACTGGCTAGTGCGGTGGACGTAAGTCTGAAGAGCACGTACTGGATACAGTAATGAACATTTGGAAGATGATTAGGGTGAGGATGCAAAATAGCTTTGACTCACCTAGGGGCAAAATCGGAACAGGATGGCAGGACTGACAAAGCCTGTAAATCCTGAATTCTCCTTAGAGAGGTAATGGCCATAAGAAAAAACATCTTTAGAGTCAGAAGCCTGGCAGGCGCTGATTCTAATGGCTCGAAAGGGGTGCCAGCCAGCCCGTCAAGCACTACGGCTAAATCCCCTGAAAGGGCTGTAGCTCTAGTGGGTGCCTCAACCTATGAGCCCCATGAATGAAGCGGGCGACCAGAGGGTGCTTCCCCGCAGAAACCCAGTCAATCAAAACATGGCAAGCCAAACTAGCGGCCATGTAAGTTCTGAGAGTACTAGAGCATGTGCCTGAGGACAATTTCTCTTGCAGGAACTCCAGTACTGAAACAATTTGGCAGTGAGCTGGGTCTGCATGGTGTGTCATGCACCAGCCCTCAAAAACACTCCATATGAGGGCATAAGTCCTAGCACTTAGAATAGTTTCTATTACTGTGGCTGGAAGGCCAGCATCTCTAGTTGGTCCCCCTCAGGGGCCAGACGTGAAGGTTCCTGAGCTCAGGCCGGGAATGAAGTACTGTCCCCTGTGCCTGAGAGAAGATCTCTCCTGACTGGAATCGCCCATGGCGAGCCATCGGGGAGGGATATTAGATCTGAGAACCAAACTCTGGTCGGCCAACGGGGCGCTATCAGTAAGAGGCGAGACCCCTGTTGACGGACCTTGGCCAGGACTCCTGGGAGCAGAGCAATCGG
The DNA here is from genome assembly GCF_003368295.1 of Carassius auratus. Classification (NCBI taxonomy): domain Eukaryota; kingdom Metazoa; phylum Chordata; class Actinopteri; order Cypriniformes; family Cyprinidae; genus Carassius; species Carassius auratus. Next base: position 24,095,238 of record NC_039280.1, on the reverse strand, counting down.
AGGAAAGGCGTAAAGACGCAGTCTGGGCCACGCATGGGCCATAACGTCCAGACCCAGGGGAGCTGGATGAGTCAGAGAGATGTAGAGAAGACATTGTGCTACTTGTAATCTTTCCCAGATTTGACTACTTAGGGGTGGAGTTTCCATTTCCTGCTCCCACATTCATATGTCCAGGAATGTAAATCGCCCTGAGGGACAGGAACTTGTCCTGTGCCCAAAGCAAAACCTGGTGCACTAACTCGTTCGAGCAGCGTGACTGCTGTCCGCCCTGGCGATTTATGTAAGAGACTACAGATGTGTTGTCCACCCGCACTAGGACATGGTAGCCTCTCAACTGCTGGAGGAAGTATTTCAGGGCCAGAAATACAGTCATCATTTTGAGGCAATTGATGTGCCAATTCGAGAAGATGACCTCTCCAGATCCCCTGGGCTGGACAGACAACTAAGGCCGCTCACCAGCCCATGAGGTCTGTCATTAGCATCTTGCAATGACAACACAGACTTAGAGTGGGACCCAAAGTCAGAAGCCGGGGTCTGAACCACATAGATAGGGTACGAAGCCCCTGGCGCTTAACCCTTAATTGTCACTGGGGATTGGCCCTTGGATGAAATCCCCTGGCTCTGAGCCACAACTGAAATGATCTCATGTGCAGGAGGCCCAAAGGTATCACCAAGCTATGGGGAGATATTTGGCAGTAGCTTCCACGCTGCCAGCTTCTCCAAAAAGGGCACTTATTGTGACACTTTGTTTGTTGTGGGTGGGGGGGGGGTAGTGGGTTAAGATGTCTGGTGTCCTGAAACATGGCAGGAAGCAACAGAGCATGTATCATTTCACTGGAGGCCACTGCCCCCCGAAACACAGGTGGTGGCGGAGGTTGTTCAGTGATCCCCTAAGGGTTCCAGGAAGGAGCCTTACATTTCTGATGGAATTTTCCAGGGCCCTCCCTGAGGGGACACACCCTTTGTCCTGGGCACAGCTTAAGGCCCTTGCTTTGGTCGTGATGACCGTACTTTAGTCTAGCTCCATTTGCAGCTGCCATGTGTTACAAGCTGCTCCCCAGTCTTATGAGGGGGCACACAACTCGCCACACTCTCTCTTTGAACCTCCTACCCCAGAGGAGCTGGATCGGGTCGGGCCTGTTTATTTATTTATTTTTTGACAGCCCTGACACTTGAGCACAGTGAGTGAGAAACATATTAAAAGTCTCCTCCTGCCATTCAGATTTTTTGAGATCAGCCTGATACGCCTGCAGACCCTATGGTGTGCAGGGCAGCACTAGTCTGACCCACAGCATGAAATGCGTTCCATCCAAGTGTAGATGCTGCTACAGTACGTGGCTTAGCAGGGAACAATTGCTGTCTTTTCATATATATATATATATTTTGTTGGAGCCATACTTGCTTTCTTTATTATGGTTTGAGGCAAATTATGATAATAATGTGTTTTGTTAACAATAGTTTGGTGTGGTTATGTTACATTTGTTTATATTCAGATTTTCTTGCTTTAATATTGCTTTGGTTTTGGTTTTCTATGAGTGCAACATGGAGGCATGCGTTACTGAACACACCCACCAGCAAACAGGTGAATGCAGCACCTGTTTTATGGGTTCAATCTAACACGGAACTCAGGTGTTTTGAAAGTGATTTGTCGTGGCTAGCGAGGTGCAGCCGTATATTTTCTTTGAACGCTAATTTATCCCGTAACAAACTTTGGATTATTCACTGAACAATCCATCACCCTCCCTGCTGTACGGTATAATACAATAAAACTACTTGAAATTCAGGTACAATTATTCACATGACATGCAATAAAAAACTTCAATATAATGAAACTGACTCTAGGAATTATGTTTGAGCACGTCAGCGACTGGCTGCAACAATAAGAATATTTCATAGTCAAAGAAAATTGGCTTGTGTTGCCTGCTAACCTTAGAAAGAACTTGAACATTTGGAAGAAGGAATTGTTAGCTTGAACTAAGTTGTACCCGATCTTCTGTTCCCAAATATCAACATATCGTGGGCCTGCTAGTCTGCTTGAATGAACTGAAATGCGCTATTCTCATTGGACGCGCGTTTTTAAACAACAGACATCATTTCATTGATAAAATTTTTAGCAATCTCAGCTGAATGAATGAACAAACCCGCACATTGTGAATATGAAGTTCTTGACGTTTCTGTTTGAGATTTGGGAGTGCAATGAGAAAATATTTGAATTGTATAACGAGATTGATTGAACATGGAGGAAGAGAGTCATGATAATGCTGATCAAACCGAGAGACTGGCAAAACTGAAAGCATCTCAACGTGCAAAAATGGGCATTTTGATGAGAAAGAAAAATTAAATAATGCCATTAATGAATGATGCGCAAAACGTGGAAACAGTCCAGTTAAAAATGGGAACTGAGTTTGATAAAGCTTATAATGACTTGCACAAAGTAAATGAGTCAATTAAAATGCTGTTGTCACCAAACAATGGTGAAATTGATCAAAATGAATGGTTTTTGCCAAAAATGACTGTCATAAACTAATTTAAAATGTATAATGAAAAATGGTTGTCGCAAACAAAAATGACTGATGATGAGGCTGAGGGGGAAGAAAATGATATTGCAAACACTGGTGATGCTCCTGTTATGGTCGATGTTCTTGTTACTGCTGATATTGCTGCTGGTCTGGATGAAATTGGTCCCATAGACAATATTTCCAAAGTGAAATCAAAGCACTCATGGTCATCACAACCATCCAAACATTACTCACGTTCATCAAGGTCTTCTACCTCATCCAAATCGTCTATTGCTTCTCTTAAAGTGCAACTTGAAATTTAACAAGTGGAACTGGTTGTTAAAGCGGAAGCTCTTCAACAGAAGCAAGCTCTCGTCAGAAGGGAAGCTGCACTCAAAGCTGAAAAGGAGGAGTCTGAGTTAAAAACTAAGATGGCTGTAAATACAGCAAAGTTGAACCTTGTGAAAGGATACGAAATGCAACACGTCCCTGAAGGAATGAATCAAAATGAGAACATAGAAACTGGACTGTCTCATCAGTCAACTGGAACAGTTGTAGCCGCACTGGGTTGTACATAATAATTAACTCAAATGATATATAGGGAATTTGAATAATTAATCAGGAATATGATTAATATATATCTCATATGACAGTTACACTAAATTTTATTGAAGATGAAAAATAGCTCAATTGCATTTATCAATTTCTAATTTCTAATTTCTTACTGCTAAATTCAGAAAAAACAGAGGTGTTAATCATAGGGCCTAAAAACTCTGCTTGTAATAACCTAGAACACTGTCTAAGACTTGATGGTTGCTCTGTCAATTCTTCGTCATCAGTTAGGAACCTAGGTGTGCTACTTGATCACAATGTTTCCTTAGAAAGCCACGTTTCTAGCATTTGTAAAACTGCATTTTTCCATCTCAAAAATATATCTAAATTACGGCCTATGCTCTCAATGTCAAATGCAGAAATGATAATCCATGCATTTATGACTTCAAGGTTAGACTATTGTAATGCTTTATTGGGTGGTTGTTCTGCGCTTGGTAAACAAACTACAGCTAGTCCAAAATGCAGCAGCAAGAGTTCTTACTAGAACCAGGAAGTATGACCATATTAGCCCGGTCCTGTCCACACTGCACTGGCTCCCTATCAAACATCGTATAGATTTTAAAATATTGCTTATTACTTATAAAGCCCTGAATGGTTTAGCACCTCAGTATTTGAATGAGCTCCTTTTACATTATACTCCTCTACGTCCGCTACATTCTCAAAACTTAGGCAATTTGATAATACCTAGAATATCAAAATCAACTACGGGCGGCAGATCCTATTTGGCGCCTAAACTCTGGAATAACCTACCTAACATTGTTCGGGAGGCAGACACACTCTTGCAGTTTAAATCTAGATTAAAGACCCATCTCTTTAACCTGGCATACACATAACATACTAATATGCTTTTAATATCCAAATCCGTTAAAGGATTTTTAGGCTGCATTAATTAGGTAAACCGGAACCGGAAACACTTCACATAACACCATACTTTCTACATCATTAGAAGAATGGCATCTACGCTAATATTTGTCTGTTTCTCTCTTGTTCCGAGGTCACCGTGGCCACCAGATCCAGTCTGTATCCAGATCAGAGGGTCACTGCAGTCACCCGGATCCAGTACGTATCCAGACCAGACAGTGGATCAGCACCTAGAAAGGACCTCTACTGCCCTGAAAGACAGCGGAGACCAGGACAACTAGAGCCCCAGATACAGATCCCCTGTAAAGACCTTGTCTCAGAGGAGCACCAGGACAAGACCACAGGAAACAGATGATTCTTCTGCACAATCTGACTTTGCTGCAGCCTGGAATTGAACTACTGGGTTCGTCTGGTAAGAGGAGAACTGGCCCCCCAACTGAGCCTGGTTTCTCCCAAGGTTTTTTTCTCCATTCTGTCACCGATGGAGTTTCGGTTCCTTGCCGCTGTCGCCTCTGGCTTGCTTAGTTGGGGTCACTTCATTTACAGCGATATGTCACGGTTCATGAACAGTACCTGTTTCCTGTGTCCTAGTACCTGCCTGAGTCTTCCTGTGTCTTCGTCGTCTTGGATCTTCACGCTTCTCTGGATTATTCGTTCACCTTCACGAGGATTGCGCACTCACCGGGATTCGAGGGATCATCACCGAAGCAAGCACCATCATCGTTGCCCACCAAGGTCCCTGTGTCACCGTGCCATCTGCCTTTTGTCCGCCCCTGTGTTGCCTTGTATTTCTGTGACTTCCTGATTTTTGAGCTTTGTTAATAAAAACACCTTGCGTTTACATCCTGTCTCTGTGTTACGTAACACGATATCATTGACTTGATTGCAAATAAATGCACAGACACTATTTAAACTGAACAGAGATGACATAACTGAATTCAATGATGAACTGCCTTTAACTATCATTTTGCATTATTGAGACACTGTTTTCCAAATGAATGTTGTTCAGTGCTTTGACGCAATGTATTTTGTTTAAAGCACTATATAAATAAAGGTGATTGATGATTGATCAATAACTCATTACAGGGCACTGTAATTCACTCATTAATATGTCAATATTCCATTCTTCATATCAATTATAGTGATATCTCTCACTGTAAATTACTGCAAATCAAACAGTGGTTTGTCCAGCAAACGGCCGTAAGATTAACTTATAAATTTTCAATAAAGTTATCACTTCTTATAATTCAAGGAAAAATATTATCTGGCCATGAAAACATTATCCTATCATTATGATAAATTTAGTTACTCAAAATAAACAGCATGTAGCTAAAGATCAGACACTTCATTGACTCGTCAGCAACTTTAACCATTTATACAGGATTAACCATTTTTATGCAATACACAAACATTCAAAATACATACTATTAATAAAATGACGAAGGTAAAGAACTTTAAGAAAGGTTTGTTGGTGTGTGTGTGTGCTTATATGTGTGAGTGTGTGTGTGGAATGTGGGGGGGTTTCGTGTCTCCTTTGAGGCTCGCAAGGGTATCGTAAATAATTTATATCCAGCCAGGCTGGCGCCAGGCCAGGCATTTAGTTTAGAAAGGTTTCATTTTAAATGCCTGAATTCAACCCATGAATTGATGACCTGCATATATGTTACACCTCCCCCCTTTCGTCGGATGAAGTCCCTGTGTGGACATCATCGGACGGCAATCATCAGGATGGGCAGATGACAGGTGAATCGTGATGGACATGTAGCAGGTGGATCATGATGGCAGGTGGTTTAAGATGGCAGGTGGATCCTGGAGCTGAGGATTCAGCTTGATGAGGTTCGGTGTTGTCTTTGACTTGGCACCCCCCTTTCCGGGGATTCCATCGGAGACCTCCAGCCACAGTTGTCGTGAGTTTGGCTGTAGAGGTTTGCATCTCGTCGAGTGTCCTGTATAGGATGAAGGTCACGCCAAGAGTCAGGGTGTGACCAATGACAGTGGAGATGCACCGTGCAGTGTCGGCAGCAGTCCAGGCTCAGACCGCAGATGATGGGTTCAGAACGGGCTGTTGAGACAGTGCTTGGAGGGCTGTGTCGACGGGAGTAATGTCAATGTGTTGGGTGGTACCTTTCAGTACTTGGTCAAGCAGGTTGACAAGGGTGGCAGTGTCATGCTGGTTGTAGGTCAGTGTAGCTGTGCGCACAGGAGTGTTGACGAGCCATCTGTCACCCACAATCTCTGCTTGCGTTTCTGTGACGCAACCCGCAGATTCCTTCAGCGTTGTGTCTGAGGAAGGTTTTGCTAAGGCAGAGATAATGAATGTCTTTGGTCAAAGTACACATGTGCATGTTTGGGGCCAGGTACAGCTGTGTGTCGCTGTCGTGGTAGGCCACCACATCTGGAATGTGTGTCTTGGTGTGGGTATTGCTTTTCCACAACCTGACACTGACAATGTCTTTAAGTCTGTAGACTTGGCTTGACTCGCTGATGGGTTGGTTCAGGAGCACATTCACTTCTCTCTGTTTGGGGTTGACGTGCCGTAGGATGGCACTACCCAGAGAGTTGGCCAGGTGTATTTGTAGCAAGTCAGCTGGCGTGGTGATGGCGTAAGCCAGCACTGTTAGCACAAGGCTTAAGGGTATCATGTATGGTGGGGTTTTACCCGTGGTTAGGCTGTCATCGGAAGAGCTAACCTCCCACAGCATGTCTGTTGTTAACGCTGTAAACAGCTGAGTCTGGGTAAAGTCATTCTGGAAGACAGTAAACAGTGGTTTCATGGAGTTTACGGTCTGGTTCGCTGCATTGACACTGGACATACCAATGTTAAACATTCTGGCGGCAGCAGCAGCTCTGAGCAAAGCTCCCGGGAACTGTTTGGAGCGGTGGTGGTGTCCACTTAACTCCATTTGTATAACAGTCACTTTCTCATGTTGGCTGAACATGTGTTTGGCATCAGCCTCAGTGTGAGTGAGGGAGTCCTCTCTCCATCAGACCCCTGTCCAGCTGTATTGGGTTACAGTGCTGGGGTAGTGTTCCCTGTCGTCGGTGATCAGGAGTCTCAGTGGTTTTCTCAGTGGCAGCTGTCCTCTCTTTGGCTGACAGCACAGCACGGCAAACCACAGCAGCATCCTGGTACAGATAATAGGGAGAGAGAGAGAGAAAGGGAAGAAAGAAACAAGGGCAGTCTCTTTGCTTTGTGGGCGGCGACTGGGTTTAGCTCGCCCTGGCCCCTGTTTTGCCACATCTTGTTGCTGGCATGACGCTTGCTTCAGTGTTTTGTCAGTGGCTCTGGTGCTGCGTGGTGCAGCACATGCTGCATCATGGAAATATATTGGCTTTATCCCCCTTTTGCACCGTGGCATTACAAGCCCTGGCATTGTGATGTCAGACGGTGCACAACCCACAATGTTGTTCTGGAGACGCGGCATGTTTTGTGTATCATGCAGTGGTCTGGGGCGTTGGTTGTCAGTGACTGTAGACTGGTTGCCAGGGTGGATGGAGGGGTCTGAGAGGTGGTAAAGCAAAGTCATTATGGAGGTTGCAGAAGCCTGCATGTCCGCTATATGTTGGTCTGTGTAGACAACGGAGCCTGCGTAAGCGATTCTGAGGTAGACAGTTTAGCTAGTAAAGTTCTCATGCTGTGTGTAATCACTTCAACCTTGAATGTGGGTGGGTGGGTTGGGAGTGACCACAGAATGTTGTTTAGTGCACCAGTTTTGGCAAGGGTGTCAGTGTGATCTTTTAAGTCCTTGTCTCGACTTGGTAGCTTCGAGTGTCCTTTTCCCTTCTTCCAGTACACGGTCACATTGTATGTTTTTGTGATGTTATCACATTGCTGGAACAGGTGTTGGTGTTTGACATGCTTGTTGTTTGCAGTTTTGAAACCATTCTGTTTACAGCGTGGAAGATGGCACACAACACTGATTCTAGCATAGTTAGAGTCTGTACAGGCTTTGTTAAAACAGATGTTGAATTCAGCTGGTTAGTTGGCATAGTCGAACAGACACCTGTTGAAGGTGAACTGACGGTCGCCAAGTGTTAATGTCAGTTTGGTATTGAGAGGTGTAGCAGCTTCATCAGTCTCACTGATGTTCTGGTGGGAGACTGTGTATACTGCGAGGTGTTGTTCATCTGTCAGATCCATTCTGCACACCTGGTCTTTGCTCACCGACATGACAGATGTGATGGTGACAAATTTGAAGGGTGCAGTGAACAATGTGTTGTTTGTACTCCCTTCGGGTATCAGTGCAGGTGGAATGGGCTCAATGACAGGTAGTACTAGTTCAAAGTCATTAAATTCATGGCTCACTAGCCATCCCAGCCGGTAGGCCTTGGGAATGCTGATGTCCATTGCCGTGCAGTTATTGCACAGGATGTAGACTATACAAGATGACATTTCAGCGAGGGGTGTGGCTTCAAGTGTGAGTCCGAGTTCCACACATTCAGGGGAGGATTGGAAGAAACCAAGCGTGTGGTTTAAGGTTTGACCACATTGCAGGTTGAGCCGAACAGCGACCCCTTTGGCGTAAGCTGGTACCACCGTACCCTGTTTGTTGACTAAAGCACTATTCGGACGGGACTAGTTTTCTAAACTACGTTTGAGTTTCGATTCTTACCACCTGACGTCTGTGATTTTCATGTACCAATTCGGACGGGACTCGTATCTCTGTGTTTATTACAGAGGTGGGAGGGTCTGATTTGTGCATCTGGGCGTCACAGAGATCACGCGCTCTGTGTGCGTGCATTGCATTCACTCAGAATGATTGCCTTAGTATTATTACACAATAAATACTAAATGGCTAGTATAGTAAAACCATGTTAATGTGTGGTTCCTTTAGTTTAACTTGTTTTCCTTTTCCTTTTTATTTTTTTATTAAATGTAAAGTTACATAAATGAACGTGATTAATCTTACCTGATGCTGATATTACAATAGCCGGTATTAACAGTTTACGCGATCTTGCTCTTGATTTTATTATTTGTATTATTTTTTTATTATTATTTATTTGCCGCTAAGCAAATATATCAAACATCCGCGCAGTAAGAGCATCTACGGTAATTCACGTTGGCCAAAACACACAAGGAAACGCGTTGTGAAATAAAATATCACCGGCAATCACAGACATTCGCATTCGGACGGGATTAGTTTTCTCAGAGGATCACTGAGTTTGCTGAAAAACGGTAGGTAATTTGCTCTGGAATTATCACAGAGGTTGTGTGAGAAAAACACAGACGTGGCAGATTCGGGCGGGATTAAAATCACCAAGTACGTCTGTGAAACGCAGATTTCTCTAACCTGTAAAACTAGTCCCGTCTGAATAGGGCTTAAGGCGCAGGGGCTTGAATTTGAACTTGAGCCACGGCTGGGTGCTGGGGTTCCCGTGACCTCTGTGACCTGGCAGTATGGCTCTGGCAACCTGTGTGACTGGAGGGAAAGAAGTTCTCGCACTTGAGCAAAGTCTTTTAGCTGTTTGAAGTTCAGAAAAGGGTCATCATGGTCTAGCAGGTCTTTGTCGATGAGAAATGTATGAGTGTTCATTGGTGAGACATACATGGGATGTACTAGACTCATCAGACCGATTGTCAGGTGAATGGAAACAACCTGTTCAAACCGGATGTCATTCTGGCTGTACGACTGTACATTCAGTTCATAAGTTTGAGGTGTAAGAGTTCGATCTTGTCTCTTAGCTTCAAATTGGAGTCTTTTGAAAAGGTGAGATGAGATCACCGTCAGGTTTAGTCCTGTGTCGATCAGGTCTTCCATGCTGACTCCTTTTCGGCCAACCCCCTTTTTGAAAAGGCTGCCCAGGAATGTTATCATCAGCGCAGGCGTGACGATCGATGGGTGGTAAGGACCGGTCTTGTGTAGCTCGCTGCGAAGGCAGGTAGTCAAAACAGCATTTTCTGGTACCTTGTGTTTGTGGTACCTGGTGTGAGGACCTGTGATGTCTCGTTCAGGGTGTGCAGCTGTCAGCTGTGGAGTTTGGGTGATGCGGTCACCTTGTGATGTGACAGTTAGCTCTGTGGTCTATGGATGACGGGCAGTGTTCTGGGTGCTTGGCTCATCTTCCTTGCGAGTTTTCATGTAAAGAAGCTCTTTTAGCACCCTCAGGATCCCTGCTGTCTCAGACGTGGCTGCCCTGTGTTTTTCTGACGTGGGCTCAGGATTGAGCTTACCAGTGTCATGTCGAGAGTGGTTCCCCTGCCGGCTGTCGGGGCTTTGTGTCCTGGACGGTGGGGATAGGCTCTTTTTGGGTCGCAAGGCCCAGAATCGCCCGCTCTGGTGCATTGGACGAGCACCACCACGATTGTGTTGCGCTATGCTGGCTTGGAACTGTATTGACTCTCTGTAAAAATGTCTGTGACTGCGGTGTTGTAGGGTGCCCTCTAGGGTTAACTCCAAGCAGTGCTCAGAGACAGAGACTTTGGGGTTTTTCACAGTCTTTTCATGAATAGTCTTGGTGCAAGCTTTGTGGGCTAAGTTCCGTAACTCTTGTGTAGTCATGTTACGCAGACACGCTGAGACTCCGAGATGAAAACTCCAACTGGCATGTAGGTCTCTGAGGAACAGAGTTTTTAAGTCAACATCCTGTTCCATACCTGGTTCGTTGCATGCTCCGAAGTAGGCTTTTTGTAGCTGACTATAGAAAGTCTGTGGGTTTTCAAGTCGGCCCTGTTTGAGGTCCATAGCAATAAGGAGCCCATGGTCTGAGTCTGGATCATAGAATTCAAGAATCAAAGTTTGTAGCAGTTGCTGGTAGTACGCTTTGACAGTTTCTGGTTGACGATCCAGAAAACAATGCACATCACGACTGGACGTGATTTTTAACAGATACAATGTGTTCACATCTGTCACGTTGGTTACAGTTTGCAAATGAAATTCAATGTCTTGTAAAGAAGCATGAACGTCCTGTCCTCCTGCAGGATCTGGATTGAATGTAGAGATGCTTCTGGCTAGCTTGTCAAGTTCTCTGTGAGCAATGCAGGGTTTAGTGGCATGCGTTCTCTGGAAGTGTTCTCTCCCCTCCATTGTTGACAAGTGTTCTTGTAAGCTGGCCGGTGATTCCTTGAGACGTGAGCTTACACCCCCTTTTTCAGCTTTGGGTTCTTGGCTGAAAGGGTTGGAGTGGCGGGCCGGGAGAAACTTTGTGGTGTGCGTTTCTCCGATCCATCCACTCTGTAATCTGTGAGATTGTCTCAGTTCTGTGTGAACAGTGTCAAGCTCATCTTTCTGCAGAGTAAGCTCATTGATTTTAGCTCGGGCCGCTTGGAAGTGTGTTTTGCAGGCCCAGGTTTTATAGTCTCTTTCTTTCAGTTCAGTCTCTGCTCTTTTTAGGAGAGCGTCACCTTGCTAGAGTTTTTTTGTTGAGTTCTTTTCTGGCTTCTCTCTCCAGCTGTTCTCTTTGATCTGTGTCAAAGTTCAGTAGCCAATTAACTTGGGTCAACGAAGGACCTGAAATGGAGATTTGACAGGCAGTAGCCTAGCGGGTCGCGTGATGACACCGGCTGCTGGTTGTCGCTCTATTTAACTTCCTTGGTGGCTCTCACAGGTTACTGTCTCTATGTGAAATCACAGAAACAAATCACAACAGAACAGAGAAAAAGATCAAAGTGAAACACAACACTTGAAATGAGATAAAAACAATAGAAACACAATGTGTTAGTGAGAATAAGGAGGCCTAAGCCTACTGCTAGGTTTTAAGATAGGGCCAACAGGTGAGTGGGCTACCTGGGTAGGAAACCTAGAAATATGGTGTGGCTTAAAGAAGCAAAAGGGTCAAACACTTACGGGGGAATATCTAATATTCTGTGGCTTATAATAAGTGGATGGGTTTTATCACATTTGGTTCACCTGGGTGAATTGAAGTCATTCAGGTGGAAACCAATGGCTTGGTCAACCTCTCCGGTGCTCCCCAAACACTCAGCCGCAGTGTCCCCGGTCCTCTGTTACTCTGGCGTTGCACCCTCTCAAACAGCTTGTGACTTTTAACACAACCTTTGGAGTGCCAAATTGCTGATGTGTCCACTGCGTGCCGCTAACGGACAGAGACAAGAGGAACCGAGTTTCACTCGCAGCCTGTGTCGGTAACACCGGTCGGGCAGCCTTGCTCACTTGAAACCTGAGATGACTGTCCAATCACCAAGGGAGTTCTACAATCAAATACACAAAAGATGAACAAAGGAAACTTAAAGTTAATTAAGGTTTGGTTTGTTTAACATCAATTGAGTAAATATATATGTAGAAATGAGAGGTAACAGCTTTACCTAATAATGATAAAACAAAACAAAGGAATTATGATAATAATGGTAATTATCAAAATAACCTAAGCCAAAAGAGAGAATAAAAATAATAAAAATCAAAATAAAAGACAGGAATGAAACAAGGGAGAAGAAGTAGCTGGTTTTCACCACAAGGTGGGAGTACTGCCTCTCTGTGCTTAACCTGGTGAGCAGAAAACTTAATTCAAATTAAAAATTCAATTAAAATAAGCATGTAAGAATTAAAAGAAAAAAATCTGAATAATATCCTATAATAACCAATGATAGCTGTAAGGTATCATTAATAATTATGAAATTAATCAAACAGGGTGAAATTAATCAAAAAGGGTAAAAGTGGACATGCAATTCAAAACAGAATGGAAAAGACAGAGATCTGTTAGTCGATTTAACAGGAGACTGCCACTAGATGGCTTACCTTCTAAGTGGGTCAATCAGTAGTTGACCTGAAACATGTAGATTTCCACTATTAAACAATTACATTTTAATTCAAATCAAGTTTGAACCAAACTCAAAGTAAATGTAAACAGTCAAAGGAAGGGAAAATTATTTTATTTCCCGGTAATAATATTCGCACGAGCAAAGCTGTAAATGCAAATAATTGGGTGAGAATTTAAACAGCTAATTCAATACCTCACAGGGGAAATAGAGATTAGAGATTAGCAATTAGAGCGCATTATCTGAAATGGCCACGGGATGGCGGAATTGCACTCATGCAAGCTGGAATCAGAAGGCAGGGCGTAACTTGAAACTTCTAAACAAAGAGCTCCCTCTGGTGTTCAGATAGCGGAATTACCATTTCAATATGACTTAGAATCTGATCGTTTGTCAGACTGATTTTCTGCATCAAAAATCACAAGTAACAAACAGGAAAAGGTTTTATGACCTTTGAGGTGCTATATTAAACAGAGTGAAGGAAGGATCCGTTCACTTCCAAAACACAAATGTAAAAAAATGGTTGGTTCCCATAAACATTTATCAAAATAGCACTTATGATTTAAATGTTTTAAGTTTAAAAGCCAATTTTAGACCAGGAGTTTTTATAGTTTATTTTTGAATATAACTGTGGTTCACCACAAATTCAATAACGATATTTAATAAGCAAGGTCTTTTTAACTGAATAAGAGGAACATCGCTCATGTTCAGATTTACATGTTGCAACTAATAAAAGATTTCTTCATCTTTTAATTCTTCATATTAAAATGTTCTCACTGTAAAAAGATCTTGGTCTTTCTCAACAGGAGACTTTTAACATTATACTGCAGTTTACTTTCATAAAAAATAACAGTGACTATACTGTTAAGTTTCTATAAATACCTAACGTGCTGACTGATCAGCTTTTTGCCTCAGTCAGTTAGGAGTGAGTTCGCATCTTGCGACTTATCTCACAAGTAACGTTACATAAGTTCATAGCGCACGTGCAGAAATTATTAATAACCATATAAACGAAGTTTGAAATGCCTGTGTTTCTCCACCAAAAATGTAGCCGCACTGGGTTGTACATAATAATTAACTCAAATGATATATAGGGAATTTGAATAATTATTCAGGAATATGCTTAATATATATCTCATATGACAGTTACACTAAATTTTATTGAAGATGAAAAATAGCTCAATTGCATTTATCGATAACTCATTACAGGGCACTGTAATTCACTAATTAATACGTTAATATTTCATTCTTCATATCAATTATAGTGATATCTCTTACTGTAAATTACTGCAAATCAAACAGTGGTTTGTCCAGCAAACGGCCGTAAGATTAACTTATCAATTTTCAATAAAGTTATCACTTCTTATAATTCAAAGAAAAATATTATCTGGCCATGAAAACATTATCCTATCATTATGATACATTTAGTAACTCAAAATAAACAGCATGTAGCTAAAGATCAGACACTTCATTGACTCGTAATGTGAGCGGTTCGGAGGCAATCATGAATATGTGGGTTTTAATAATTAAGTAAATACGTGTACGACAATACAGACAGTAAACTTTGTACAAGACATAACGGAATCCAAATAAGGGAGAGAAAGAGAGAGAGAGAGAGAGAGAGAAAGGACGAGAGAGGTGAGAGAGAGAGAGAGCGTTATCACAGACTAAGCTCAGTTATGCAAACTCACAGACAGTAACCCTTGAAAGACAACAACGAATCAAATCATAGACAAACTTTAAGCAGTATTTAAATCTCCATTGAGAATGATAATTGCACTTGTCTCTTGTGATGCTTTGTGCGCTTGAGCAGCGTGAGCGTGGCTAGGCGTGTTCTCTCGTGCCTTCCGGGCCTGCTGCAGAATCGAGCGGTATTTGAAAGGTCCAACAAAGCAATGTTTCAGAATTCGTCTACCTCGTGTGGAGAGGCGAATAGGTGAATAAACTTAGAAATGAAAAGAAACAAAAACAACGGAAATGAAAGCTCCCGAAGAAGCCATGAGAACGGCTGTCCTCTCAGAGACGAAGAACGCCAGAGAAGCGTGGAAGCGAAGGGCAGAAGCTAAGAGCATCAAGAGAGGGTGGAACTTCCTGGGTCAATCCTTTATAGCTCGATGGGTTCACGCCTCTGAACAACCAATGAACGTCCGCGATCTGAAGTGGGAAAAAGTTCCTTTGTCTCTGGGGAAACACCCACTCTAAGTTATGGCTTATCAGATTTCAGCAGTGATATTCTAGCAAGTTCATAATTCCAGATTAATGCATTTTTCATTAATCTCCTTTATATAAGTGAGTCCGTCAAAGCATGACGATTAAACAGATAACAAAAATAACATACATAAATGATCAAAACATTCAAATGCAGAATTACACACATTTAAAGTTTGATTAGCACACGATAAAACTGCAGATACTCCAATTTATATGGGGAAACATCTACTCCACAAAAAGGCAATACTCAATACATTTAGCATACATTGAGAAAAAGGTAACTGGCTTTTTCCTGTCCTGTTTCCCAGTGGGATCATAAAGTTTTATGAGCTGGTCAGGGGTAGGGTTACAGAATCATGATTCTTATTTTAGAACATTAAAACTAGGATAAACATTTCCAAAGTATAAGTTTGCAAATTATACTCTTCACATAACCAGGATTAACCATTTTATGCAATGCACAAACATATTAAAAATACATATTATTAAAGGACTTACATAGAGAGCTTAAAGGAAAGTTTGTGCGTGTGTTTAGGAATGTTGGGTTTTCGTGTCTCCTTTGAGGCTGCTCACGTGACTCTGGAATTTCTTGTTTTAAATACTTAAAATCCAGCCAGGCCAGGCATTTAGTGTAAAAAGGTTTCATTTTATATGCCTGAATTCAAATTCTACAAGTGTCGGGTTTGCATTGTTTTAGATTCAACGAACCATGATTCATTAGTTCAGAACCCATGAATCGATGACCTGCATATCTGTTACACCTGTGTTCACACAACTGCCCTTAATTTTGGAAAGGAATGTAACATACAATTTTCAACCAGCTACATCAACTCAAAGGAAACCTGCTATACCAGCAAAGGATTTATCTGTTCGTTCAAAATACCCCCCCTTTTCAGACTCATTATGCACCTTTGGATCCCAATTACATTGCACCTGCCAGCCTACCTCCAGTAGGTGGCAGTAGAGAACAGAGAAATGTTGCATCTCATCAGAATCCAAAGCCTTCTACTTCTCAAGCTCTACCAAATATTCAACATGCATATGCAGCACGTGGTGCAGATGCACGTAAAGCTGCTGACTATTTAACATTTCTGCAAGATAAACAATACCAACAACCTCCAGTGTTGCAAAACACAACCAAAAGGAATGAATTTGACAATGTCATGACTTTAATGGAAAAACAAAACAAAATTACAGAAACTTTCATTACACAACAAGGTCAACATTCCTTACCATCAGTTGTAATTCCCGTTTTCAAAGGTGATCCTTTGGACTACCAATTCTTCATAAGAGCTTTTGATTATGGAATTGAAAAGAAAACTAAAAACAATCAGGATAGGCTGTATTTTCTGGAGCAATTTACAGCTGGTCACCCTAAAGAACTTGTGCACAGTTGCCAATTCATGGATCCGGAACGAGGTTATGCTAAAGCCAAGGAACTTCTCAAAAAACACTTTGGTGATGAGCACAATATTGCCACTTCATATTTGAATAAAGTGCTCAAATGGCCATTGATCAGATCTGAGGATGCAGATGCATTACAAACTTATTCTGTGTTTCTCAATGGTTGTCTGAGAGCTATGTCTTCTGTTCAGTACATGGGAGAATTGGATCATCCAACTAATTTGAAGGCCATTCTCAGTAAACTGCTATACAAAATCCAAGAACGATGGCGAGTAAAAGCTTACGAATTACATGAATGTAATGGCCATAGAGCAACGTTTTCTGACTTGACAGACTTCATAACCCAACAATCTAGGATCTTGTCACATCCGTTGTTTGGAAGTCTGAATGCTACACAAGCGAGAAAACCTGAACCTGCACAGACAACAATGCTCAGAGAAAGAAGGCCCAGACATGGATTTACTGGGTTCGCAACCAGTGCGGAGCCGATGTGTAGCAGCAGTCCTGTGACACAAAAGAAAATGGTGAAAGAGTGTTTGTTTTGCCGTGCAGATCATCATCTAAGCTCTTGCAAACAGTTGAAAAGCAAAAACAGGAACATAAATCGGAAATTCTTCTGAAAAAAAGAGTATGTTGGATGTTTTGAGGTAGGTCACATGAGCAAATATTGCCAAAGTAGGCTTACCTGTCATGTATGCTCTCTTAAGCATCCTATTATCTTGCACATCAACAACACCAGTGTGCAGAAGAATGACGGGGCTATAGCCAATGTTCAGACCTATACATGTCAAGCAGACATGTGGAGAGAAACTGGGGCCGGAGACACGGCATGCAATCTTGCCATAGTGCCGGTTAAAGTCAAACTAAAGAAAAGTGACAAAGTAATTTGCACACATGCCTTTATGGACCCTGGGAGTTCTGCAAGCTTTTACACAGAATCCCTTCTGAGGCAACTGCAGACAACAAGGACAAGAATCATGTAAAGAACAATGAACAAGGAAAAAGTGGTTGATACATCTGTGGTGGCAGACATGGAAATCAGTGGACTGGACAATGATGACTTCTTTGACTTGCCAGAGATATATTCGAACCCTGACATTCATGTAAAGGCTGAAAATATCCCCAATCAGGAAGATATTGCTCAATGGGAATATCTCCATGATGTGAACATTCCACAGGTAAATGCAGAAATTCGTTTACTCATCGGAAACAATGTTCCTAAGATATTGGAACCATGGCGGATAATTAACAGCCAGGGAAATGGTCCCTATGCAATAAAAACAACTCTGGGATGGACAGTTAATGGACCACTCATAAAGCACATGGAAAGATGTTACTGCGAACTGAATTTCTGTAGTGAAAATTTAGGAATTGCTGCAGCAACAAATGAAAGTAGATTCCCCAGAGTGCCAGAAGGTGGAGCATTTGGAGATGTCTCAAGAGGATAAAATGTTCATGCAGTTGGTCTCTAACTCTGTGAAACTGCATGAAGGACATTACAGCATTGGACTGCCCTTGAAGGATGCAGATGTGGCATTTCCCAATAACCGCTGCCTTGCTGAGCAAAGAGCTATAAGTCTAAAGAGGAAGCTGTTGAGAAACAGCCAATTCTATGAGGACTACAAAACATTTATGGCTGAAACTCTGAGAAAAGGCTTGGCAGTCCAAATACCATCAGAGGAGGAGCAAAAGAGGACAAATGAAGGGCGAAAGTGGTATATTGCTCACCACGGAGTGTACCACCCTAAAAAAGACTCAAACTGAGGGTAGTATTTGATTGTGGAGCTACCTACCAAGGTGTGTCTCTAAACTCGTGACTTCTACAAGGCCCGCATCTCACCAACAATCTTATTGGGGTCCTCACTAGATTTCGCCAAAATCCTGTTGCCTTCATTACCGGTGTTGAATCCATGTTTCATCAGGTGCATGTATCCGAGGAAGACTCGGATCTCTTGAGATTCTTGTGATGGCCTGATGGGGACTTGGACATGGCGCTTGAAGAATACAAAATGGTTGTGCACATCTTTGGGGCTACATCTTCTCCAAGCTGTGCGACTTTTGCATTGCAGCAATGTGCCAGAGACAATATTGGCAAATTTGACCCAGATGTTACACACACTGTGCTCAGGAATTTTTACGTGGACAACTGCTTAAAGTCTGTGAATACTGAGCAAGAGGCAGTACAATTTGCAGGACAGCTCACCCAACTGTGTGCCTCAGGTGGTTTCACGCTGAACAAATGGGTTAGTAATAGCCGAACAGTGCTTGCATCCCTTCCAGAGCGAAGCTTAACTCAGGAGCTGAAAGACTTAGACTTGGACAAGGATGCATTGCCAATTGAAAGAGCTCTTGGAGTTCAATGGTGTGTGCAGTCTGGCTCGTTTGTCTTCAAAATCCAACTTCAAAATCCAACTCAAAGACGTTCCATCCAAGAAGGGGCTTGTTGTCTATGATAAGCTCTATATACGATCCTCTAGGTATTTTGGCACCTGTCATCCTCGTTGCAAAACAGGTATTGCAAGAACTGTGTGGCTTGAAGCTAGGATGGGACGACCAAATACCTGAACATCTGGAAAAAAGATGGCTGAAATGGGTATCCAACCTGTCTCTATTAGAGAAAGTCCAAGTCAGAAGATGCTTTACACCTGAGCAGTTTGGAGGCCTCATATCTGGACAGCTTCATCATTTCGCAGATGCGAGTGAGAGTGGTTTTGGCACTGTATCTTACCTACGGCTTGTAAATCATGAGCATGAGATTTGTTGCGCCTTTATCATGGGTAAGGCCAGAGTGGTGCCATTGAAACCTATTACCATCCCACGGCTTGAGCTCACAGCCGCTGCAATGGCAATACGAATGGACAAAGTGCTGCAAGAAGAGCTTGAACTCCCTCTGGAGCCTTCTGTTTTCTGGACAGACAGTACCTCTGTACTCAAATACATACTTTCGTTGCCAACAGAGTTGCCATCATCCACGCAGCATCGGAAGTAACACAGTGGAGGTATGTCAAAGGCACTATAAACCCTGCTGATAGTGCATCAAGAGGCTTGTCTGCAACACAGTTCTTACAATCTAAGTGGATACAAGGCCCTGCATTCTTGCAGCAACTGGAGGCAGAGTGGCACAGTTCCCAGAGATCACATTGACAAAACACGATCCAGAAGTGAAAGTGTTCACTATCAGTATTTCCACCTTGGACGAATCTGCAAAAACAATCACAAAAATTCATCACTCAAAGCTGTTGCTTGGATGTTGATGATAAAGGTAGAACTGAAAAGGATTTGCAAAAAGAAAAAGGAAAGTAAAGAGCCACTTGAAGTGAAAGGATGCAGTAAAGGTTTACTGTGTTAGGAAATATTGTAGGATGCTGAAAAAGCTATAGTGCAATTCTGTCAATATATGGAGTACAAACATGAACTGGAATGTCTGACAAAAGGAATGACTGTGAAAAAGAACAGTCACATACAAAAGCTTACCCCTACTCTTCAAGATGGTGTAATAAGAGTCGGTGGAAGGTTGGTAAGGTCAGCAATGCCATCTGAAGCCAAGCATCCAGCCATTCTGCCAAGTAGTGTTGTCACGGTACTAAAATTTCAGTATTCGGTACCGATACCAGTGAAAATCCACGGTTCTCTGTACCAATTTGGGTACCAAAGCAAAACACAAAAATATGCTAATTTAAAAAAAATAACTTTTTTATCACTAAAAATAAAACCAATACCATTCTTTATACTAAGTTTTTCTACAAGTTATGTAATTATAATAATATATAATTATATTTAAGACTGGTGGTGATGCTTAAGATATTTTTGGTCATTGAGGGTTTCTGTAAAAAAAATAGTAATAGATCATATTAATTATTATTAAAAGATAATACTACCACTAATTCTACTATCATACAAATGTATATACAATGCACTATGAATTGATGAGCTGCTGGGTTCATGAATATTGATCACGTTGTATGTGTTCGGTCAAACTGATTTGCTGAAATCAAAACAGGGACGGTACCAGATCAGCGCCAGCCAATGAAATTGCCATTTGTGCATTAGCTCCGCCCACTACCGGAGAAACCGGTATGTCTTCTGCTTGCTCGAAAATGAATACGACTAATTCTAAATGAACTCCATTATTTTGACAGGAGAAGACAACAAAGAATAGTTCAAATATAGCGTGTCGATTCAGCATGGTAAGACTCTCGCTCTCTCTCTCTTTGCATGTGTGAGAAACAGTGCTATTAGTAAAGCGACTGTGAGCCGTGTGCCTTCACAAAGAGTTTACAGAGCATCAAATACACGTGCGCTGTGCATCCATTGAGATGAACTGAAAAATACAGATCGCTTGATGGAGAGAGAACTCTGAAGCTCAGATGCTGAAATTAATGCAAGCGTCATGCGCTTCAGTCTATGTAGTAAACAAACCCGCACGTCTCTGCCATTCATTCATTCACACAGAGACGCGCAGAACAAACAACTTTTGTGGCTTAACATTTACAGATACTGGTCCATATGGAGATTTGATTTGATTAATTTATGCTGACTTTGACAATTTTAACTCTGTCAAATTCCATGACTGTCCATATTATAATGTAAGTTTCATTTTCATGACTGGATTTTGAGATTCCGTCCTCGTTTTCTGCTTCGCGGAAATTATAGCGCTGAAGCGGGTTTGAATGGGACCTCGGTACTACCGGTACTTAAAGAAACCTGGTACCGTCACATAAAAAAACTTAGTACCGACTTGGTACCGAAGTACCGGGTCTTTTGACTAGGGGTGCTCCGATCACGATCGGCTGATCGTTATGCGCATCTCGTCAGTAAAGCCGGTTCTCTAATCAGCGGATAATTCCATCAGGTGCGTGATAGAGAAGATGCGCAAATCCACTTCATTTTCAGCTTTTTTTGCCGCATCTTCTCAATTAACAACGGCTCTGTGTAGTAACAGCTGCTCTATGTGAAATCACGCACCTGATGGAATTAACCGCTGATTAAAGAACCGTCTTTACTGACGAGATGCGCATTAACGATCGGCCGATCGTGATCGGAGCACCCCTACTTTTGACAACACTACTGCCAAGACACCATCATGTGATGACACTCATTATTAGGCATGCTCATGAAACTGTCGGACACAGTGGTCGAAACCTTACACTTTCACATTTAAGACAGAAGTATTGGATACCAAAGGCCAACTCTGCAGTTAGGAATGTGATCAGCAAATGCGTCCACTGCAGAAGAGAAAGCGGTGTTAAAGTTAAACAGTACATGTCAAACTTGCCTCAAGAAAGACTATCAGCTGACGAACCACCATTTACCAATTTAGGCATCGACTACTTTGGATCTTTTGAAATCAAAAGAGGACGGACTACATTGAAACGGCATGGTGTGATCTGGACAATTCAAAGATCCATGCCGCATTACTCAAAAGGGGCATTTCCTGGACTTTCAACCCACCCACTGGATCCCATCATGGTGGAATTTGGGAAAGACCAATAAAAACTGTCAGATGCATTCTTACAGCAAGAACAGGCTCTGGGTGAGGAAAGATTGGCTACTTTACTATGTGAAGTTGAAGCCATAATCAATGACAGACCCATTTGCAAAGCTTCTGATGACCCTCTAGACTTGGAGCCTCTCACACCAAACCACCTCTTACTTCTCAGAGGAAAGCCTTCCCTACCACCTGGTATTCCGCTCAAATGACTGCAATGGCAAGAAGAGATGGCGCCAAGTGCAGTACATGGCAAATCTTTTCAAAAGAATATTTGCCAGAGTTACAAGAGAGACAGAAGTGGACAACAAAACAGAGAAATCTTGCTGTTGGAGACATTATATTGATAGTGGATGACTCTGCTCCAAGGAACTCGTGGCTCATGGGCTGCGTAACCCAAACTTTACCAGATAGAAGGGGGTTTGTGCAAACCAAGACCAACACCTTGATAAGGCCGATCTCAAAACTTGCCTTACTTCTGGAAGCCACTGACTGAGATTGACGAGCCTTCTTTCTATCTCTTTTTCTATCTCTGTCCCTCTTTTCTCTTGTCCTTTCACTTGACGTTTACACTGATTTTTGATTAACTGATTTTGATGAACTGATTTTTTATGAACTGATGCATTGCGTCTACTAAAAAAAAAAAAAAAGGAGTGTGTTGGTAAACTGGTTGTACATTTCTGTAAATATTATCTGTCTCCTATAGTATGTTTGTAATTGTACTGTTTTTTCACAGAACAATTAGGGGCCGGTATGTTGGAGCCATACTTGCTTTCTTTATTATGGTTTGAGGCGAATTATGATAATAATGTGTTTTGTTAACAATAGTTAGGTGTGGTTATGCTACATTTGTTTGTATATTCAGATTTTCTTTCTTTAATATTGCTTTGATTTTTTTTTTTTTTACTGAACCCGCCCACCAGCAAACAGGTGACTGCAGCACCTGCTTTAATGGGTTCAATCTAACACGTAGCTCAGGTGTTTTGAAAGTTTTTTGTCGTGGCTAGCGAGGTGCAGCAGTATATTTTCTTTGAACGCTCATTTATCCCGTAACAAATTTTGGATTATTCACCGAAAGCTCCATCACCCTCCCTGCTGTACGGTAGGACAATAAAACTACTGGAAATTCAGGTACAATTATTCACATGACATGCAATAAAAAACTTCAATGGAATGAAACGGACTCGAGGAATTATGTTTGAGCACGTCAGCGACTGGCTGCAACATATTTTATATAATTTTTTTTATTCCTCATCATAATCATCATCATTTATTTATATTTTTATTTAAATGATGTTGCTCCAATGGGGAAGAGATAGCAGCTAGCGTCTCTATCACCTATGAAATCATAATGTACAAAATCTAATTTTAAGGCTTTAATCTGGTCACTGCACGAGTCACCACCTAGTAACTCCTCATGTGCTTATAATCGCAAGAGGAGCGCTTGGAAAGAGCACTCTCAATGTCCATTTCAACAGAAGCTACAGCTACAGCAGCCTCTGCCTAATCCGAAGAAGTACATGGGCACGCTTCGAAGGTGGGTGCGAGAACTGTCCAATCTTTCCAGATCGGAGCGCGATCTTAATGAGCGGGAAGCAGCTCGTTCCTCGTGAGAGCAAAAAGCCTAGCATGGATAGGAAGTGAACCGCGGTGCTTAGAACTGCCACTCTAGAATGCGAAAGCAGCCTTTTTTTTTTTAACAATAAACACTTCAGAGATCGGCCATGGAGAGCGAGGCACACATCTCATATACAATCAGCAAGAATAGTTAGAACTTTCATTTTCCTTTTTTTTTTAAAAAAACATTCTTCCTTTTAAACTAATACTTTCATCAGCGTGACACACACATACACACAATGCAGTCTCTGAAGACAAAGAAACCTGAGGGTGTTTCCATTTCACGTCTATTTACAACCTGCAGGTGCACATTATCATTGACGTCACCTGCCAAGGTTATTTAAGCCAATTCTTGGCGTGTTTGACACACATGCTTCACAACCGGTCAAACAAAGAATTTTCTCATTAGCACTATTGAGCGCAGCATCGAGAGTAGCTTCTGATAGGGAACTGACATCGCGTTGTTTTCATATGGATTACTTTATGACAGAATATTTGTTTTCGGCAGCACTTGTTTAGTTTAAAAGTAGACGTCAAGCTTTCTATAGATATCTCTCTCATATATCCTCATTGAGTATTCACTGAGTTACAGTTAATTTTAACGACGCGTTTGTAACTGAAGATCAGCGCAGACAAAGGCTGCAGACAGCAAACCTTGTTTGTTATCTTTATTTTATAAGTGCACAACGTTTTGTTGTTATTATGTCTGTATACAAAAAAAGTACACCCTTTAGGGGTTAATCGACTTCAGAGGGTTAAAAACCTATATCTTAAACCTGGCTTACACATAACACACTAATACGCTTCTAATATCCAAATCCAGTAAAGGATTTTTACGTTGCATTAATTAGGTAAACCGGAACAGGGAACACTTCCCATAACACCCGATGTACTTGTTACTTCGTTAGAAGAATGGCATCTACGCTAATATTAGTCTGTTTCTCTCTAATTCCATGGTCACCGTAGCCACCAGATCTAGTCTGTATCCAGATCAGAGGGACACTGCAGTCACCCAGATCCAGTGTGGGTCAGCACCTAGAAAGGACCTCTATAGCCCTGAAAGACAGTGGAGACCAGGACAACTAGAAGAGCCCCAGAGACAGATCCCCCATAAAGACCTTGTCTCAGATGACCACCGGGACAAGCCCACAGGAAACAGATGATTTGCTGCAGCTTGGAATTGAACTGCTGGTTTCGTTTGGCCATAGAAGAACTGGCCCCTGACTGAGCCTGGTTTCTCCCAAGGTTTTTTCTCCATTCTGTCACCGATGGAGTTTTGGTTCCTTGCCACTGTCACCTCTGGTTTGCTTAGTTGGGGACACTTCATTTACAGTGATATCAATGACTTGATGGCAAATGATTGCACAGATACTATTTAAACTGAACTGAGCTGAATGATGACATCACTGAATTCAATGATGAACTGCTTTAAACTGTCATTTTGCATTGTTAACATCCTTTTTTCCTAATTAATGTTGTTCAGTTGCTTTGACAATCTTTTTGGTTTAAAGTGCTATATAAAAAAAGGTGACCTGACTTGACTTGACTGTCAGATGATGACACACATACTGACTAAGCAGTTGCATGCTTTTTTGGAACACTGCTGTAAACCTCTGACCTTGCCAGTGATGCTTGTAGTCGCAGGTGCGGGACAGAGCAATCATCATTGCACTGTAGAGAGGCAGGATCATGGCACAGAGACGCCAGCTGCACCCGCGTCCAGCAGCTGTGAAGCACTGCAACTTGCCTGCCAAGTATAATGAAGTAAAGCCCAGACCAGAAAAAGCAACTAAAACAAAAGGAGAGAGAAACAGAAATAGAAAATGTTTAAAGTAAATGCAAAGTCCTGTAAGAAACCATATAAAGCAGGAAACACATCATGTAAGAAAGCTCTTTTATATCTAAATTGTCTCTTAGACAGCAGTAATATTAAATAGAACTGCTGTCTCATCCTTCTGAAACAGAATCACTATAAAACACCCCAAATGTTCTAATCTTTCTAAATGCACAGAACAGAACTTGGATTCATTTTAATTCCATGAAAAGTCATAAAAGAAAATCAGATTTGTGAACACTCTTATTTAAATCTATATTTTACATTAACGATTCAATTCAAGTTTATCTGTATAGCGCTTTTTATGATACAAATCACTGCAAAGCAACTTTACAGAAAATTAAGTTTGTACAATATGTAGTAGTTGCTTGTCAGTGGTGGCTTTCAGTTTATGTGCATATAAAATCATTTTCATTTATTCAATTTCAGAACAATTAATACAAGACGTAGTCAACCAGACGATGAACACTACTAACAGCAATCATTATATGATGCCATCACACTTGTAGCAATATTTGCTTGTTCTGTATGTTGTTTCAGGGTTAGCATCATCTGATGTCCTCTGAGGGGTTGGCATCATCTCTTCTCAGGTGTTCTGGATCCAGACTGGAGCTTGTGGAAATCCTAGTTATCACGGGATGTAAATATCGTGACAAAACAGAGAAACAAACAGAGACATAATTTGCATAGCTGGTGTTCCAAACAAGTAAAATTAATTATTTTAACCCAAGCTAAAGAATAATAATGCGCATTTGATCAGATACAACTGCAGTCACAGATTATGAGATGTGTTATTCGGTAGCTTGGTGAAAGAGATGATGTGTTTTTAATCTGAATTTAAACAGAGAGAATGTGTCTGAACCCCGAACATTATCAGGAAGGCTATTTCAGAGTTTGGGAGCCAAACGCAAAAAAGCACCATCTCCTTTAGCGGACCTTGTTATCCTAGGAACTACCAAAAGTCCAGCGTTTTGTGACCTTAAGGAGCATGATGGATTGTAGCATGGTATAAGGCTAGTTAGGTAAACAGGAGCTAAACCATTTAGGGCCTTATAGGTAAGTAATAATAATCTGTAACTGATACAGAACTTAATAGGTAGCCAGTGCAGAGACTGTAAAATTGGGGTGATACGATCATATTTTCTTGATGTGCTAATGACTCTGGCCGCTGCATTTTGGACTACCTGTAGCTTGTTTATTCAAGATGCAGGACAACCACCTAGCAGTGCATTACAATAGTCCAGTGAACTAGCTTTTCTGCATCAGAAACAGGTAACATGTTTTGTAGCTTGGCAATGTTTCTAAGAAGGAAGAATGTTGTTTTTGTAACATGGGAAATATGGTTTTCAAAAGACAAGTTGCTGTCTAATATAACACCCAGATTTTTGACTGTAGATGAAGTAACAGTACAACCGTAGTTGCAAACTGTAGTCTACGAGATTCTGTGCAATGTTTTTGGTCCAATAACTAATATCTCTTATCCGAATTTAAAAGGAAAACACTGTTAGCTAGGATAATTTAGAAGTTTCATCTGGTCTCGTTGAGATATATAGTTGAGTATCAACAATGCTTTACATTAATTACTACAGCTATTAAAAAATTAACTTGAATAGAGATTTGGAGCTTTGCGCTGTTACATTAACGATAAAGGTATCAGCAAAACTGATGATTGTATGAAACTGAATAATTTGGTATCCAATATGCCAATTCAAAATTATGTTGGATTTTGAAAAGTGTAAGAGAAACAGGTCAATTTAGCTCAAAGGGAATCATTTAAGGTTTTTAAAGGGAATTTGAACAGAATCACTGTTTCACGGCTGATCACTTAGACGCCCTGCGATTCACTGAACAAGCCGTTTAACATCAAATATGCAATGGATATTAATATCCAAAGTATAGTGAAGACACTATCAATTAGCACAGTAACAAGATCCGCAGTTTAAGACATTAACTTTTAAGCACAAACACAAGATACTTCTCTTTTCAATATGAATACGGCTTTATTAGATAAATCTAAGACATATAAACTAATCTAACACATAAACGCACGCACTCACACATTCACACAAGTCACAGGAAGATCAAAAGTTAGGGAAAGATGAGTATAAGAGAATGGAAATATGGAATCCCAAGTTTACAGCAATACGTTAAATTGCATAGACATGAACAGCCATCAATCACTTAATTAACCCTTGCATGGAGTTCCTCAATGAGGTTAAAATTATATTAGATACACCAGCACAAATGTCTGAAGGTACATTGCCTGTGTAAAGTTGTCGTTGATTGGCTGGAAGTTCAGTAGTCGTTGAAGTGACGTCTTAGGAAGGCCCGTGGTGGGCCGTTGGCTGAAGATGCAGTTGTGTGCACTGGTTGAAGTTGAACGGGCAGTCGAGGTCAGACGGCGTTACAAAACTTAACTCAGAACATGAAACTCTCAAACGGAAAAGAAAATAAATAAACTACGACGAAACTAGGTTGTGTTTCTTCTCATCGTGGCTAAGTAGCAGCAGGCGTGCAGGCTGAAGCACGCTGGAACCGCGCTCAAAGAACAGTAATGACAAACAGCATGGCTAAAAGCTAAAGATAAGAAGCAAAGCTAAAAGCATAGCTAGAGACTAAAAGCTGGCATGACTTGTAGCAGAAGCAAAGCTAACAACTAAAAGCAGACATGACTAATAGCAGAAGCATAGCTAGAGACTAAAATCTGGCATGACTAGTAGCAGAATCAAAGATAACAACTAAAAGCAGACATGACTAATAGTAGAATTATAGCTAGAGACTAAAAGCAGGATTTTATGGTGTCCTGAGTATTTAAACTGGCCTGTTGGCCACACCTCAAATGTTGACCAATCAGATATTGTCTTGGCTCGGGGGTATCATAAATCATATGTTTATCTTACCAAGCATGAGGTCCGAATTTTCCTGCCCTTGCAGGGTCTAATTTTGGACATGATTCCTATAACAAGAATATGATATATTTGACAAATAACTGATTGTCTGGACTATTTCAAGCAAGCATATTCAATTACATAGATACTAGACATGACTATGCTATCCCATAGTTATTAAAAGACATACACAATAATTGATTATAACATGATAGTCAAATGTGTGGGTTACATATAAATGAATATGGAGCTAAGCGATGGACTGATATTCATTTAAAAGTCATTTTGGAGTTCATTTTGGTCCATATATATGTACAAAAGACAGTTTCTTTGTCATTCTCTTGACAAAGATTTCTGTGAAGACCAGAGGTTCAAACCCCCTTCCCTCCTAGGAATTTCAGTCTGGTTCTGCTTGGTGGGGGAAGTCAATGGATCTGGTGTATAACTCTCATGGGTTTACATGTGATGTCCGACGTTGCTTATCAATTACGAACAACAAATTTGACAAATCTCTTCTCCGAATTGAAAATGTCAATAATTGTTCTAGTGGTGTTAATGTTGAAAGATGTTCTGTGAAAGCGTTGGTTGGTTGGTTATCTTGCTTGGGACTTGGGAGTTTTATAACTTCCTGTTGCATAACTGAGGAATTCAGCTCGTGTTTCAGCCACAGCCCTGATCGACTCTTTAATTTGTCTGGTTCGAGTCATTTCTGCTACAAAGTGATTACGCAAAATGGCAGAACACAGAGCATTAGTTTTACTAATTAAGGGTTTCACATTTACATTGACAGTTATGGTCTTACAAAAACACTGGATCTTATTCACTAAGCATGCATATACACACATTTGTGCATGAAATCTAGGTAGCAAGAGTGTGTGTGATCTTAGCCTGTCTTACCCTGTCTTGTGTTTGTACCTAATGTGTTACTTTCTGTCTAGAGTGCTATTTTTAAGTCAACTTACAGTTTAGTCCTTTTGCATTGCCTGGTGTGTCTTGTTTCCATGTTGTGTTGTTAGTGTCTCTGCGTAATGCCCAGTGTTTTAGTCAGTCTTGGTAGTTGTTCTCTTTGAGAAGTTGTTGTGGGTAGTTCCTTTGCCTTTTTTCTCCATGTGTTCTGTTTATGATTTCATGTTCTGAATGACCTTGTTTTTAATAGTAATAAACTGGTTGCATTTTGATTCTGCATGCAAATGTATTTGTGCCTCTTCCTTATTTGTGCATTTAGCTTATTGTATTCGATCATGTTTTGTTTATTTGTGTCCTGTTGTCTTCTGTATTATAAAGGACTCTTTGTGTACTAGTGTTGTACCAGCAGCTTTTATAATAGCTTTTAAAATAGCTGTGGTTACACCAGTACCAAAAAAGACAAACACTGATTATGAAAACCTAAAAATCTCCCTTTTCTTGCTAATGTTTTGGAGCCAGTTGTTGCTCCTTGCTACTGCTAACTGAAAACAATCTTTTTGGGCCTTTGCTGTCTGGTTTCCGTAAATTTCATAGCATTAGAACAGCATTGGTCAAGGTCACTAATGATCTGCTAATTTCCTCAGATACTGGCTATATTTCAGTTTTGGTACTTTTTGATCTCAGTGCCACTTTTAACACAGTAGATCATTCTTTTTTAATTACTTGTGGGGAAGTCGTGGCCTAATCGTTAGAGAGTTTCGGGCCGGCAATACCATGTGTTATGACCCTATAGTTTTTGTGTTTTGGTTTGTGTGTGTGTCTGCACAGGTTTCTGCTGATTGGTTCCTGCAGACTCATTGCTGTTGCCCTCTGATTGGTCTTCGCCCCTTTAAAAGAGATGACAGCATTTCCTTTAGGGGGGTGGCCGGTGGCGGCCGGTGGCGGCCGGTGGCCATTTTGTGAACCATGCTGTTTGTATGGTGCTTGTGTTTGTTTTACCCCCATTTGTTGGATATTCCTCTGAGCTTTATTTCTTTGTAAATCTTTATTTTGAATATTGTAAATAGTTTTGGGAAAGTAGGGAGTTAGACGCCACCTTTTGTTTTTGTAACGTTTGGGTCTCTGTTTCTGGATTAGGTAGTTAGGTTAAGAGAATTGTATTTTTGTTTGCTTTATTTTATTTTGGATAAGTAATTTAGAGGGTTTAATATTTAGCACATTTTGTTTATTATTTTGGCACTGTCAGCTCCTGAAAGTGGACTCCCAAATAAAATTCAAAAGAAGTTGATGGTTCACGCTTGTTTTTTCCCATGTTACGCTCTACCCCTAGACGGGGCGTAACACATGACTGAGGTGCCATTGCTGAGGCACTGAACCCCCAACTACTCCTCGGGCGCCGCAGCACAAATGGCTGCCCACTGCTCCGGGTGTGTGTTCATTTTGGATGGGTCACCATACTTGGCTGTATGTCACGTCACTTTCACTTTGTTTAGAAACCATTTTGGGATCTCTGATATTGTACATAATTGGTGCTAACTCACATATCAACAATTTGTTACCATGGGTGGATTTAGGTCAGAGCTTTATTTATTTGTCAGAACTTTTAACTCCCTATACCCCAATGCATGACATTCGCTCCTCTAATACATTTTTGCTAACTGTTCCATCAAAACATTTAAGATTGATGGGTGACGGGGCTTTTTCTCTGGTAGCTCCAAAACTATGGAACTCTTTATTTATGGAAATAAGGCAAGCAAAATATCTTAACATTTTTTAATATCACCTAAAACCCATTCCTTCAGGGTAGCTTTTATTTAAAAAAAAAAAAAAAAAAATTATATATATATATATATATATATATATATATATATATATATATATATACATTTTATATTTTATTTTTAAGTGTTTTGAATGCACATTTCTTTTTTTATTTATTTTATTTTTTGCTTATTTTATAACATTTATAAGGTGTATTTTTATGTTTTATTTGTTTGATGTAAAGTGCTTTGAGATGCAACATTTGAAGGCACTATAGAAAATAATGATTATTATTTTTGTTATCCAAGACGGAGGGGAGCAGAGGGATATGAAATGGGCTTGTCCTAATCTTGGTCTTCTCCTGCTAGATCCTCTGCTTTTTCTCAGGGTTTGGAATAAGGTGACCATATGTGTCATTTTTATGGGACACGTCCTTGCTAAGATTTCTATATTGCCTAAAATATCCAGGTTTTAGCTTTGTTTTCTAGTTTACATACTTGCAGAAGGTAATGATCGAAAAGTAGTTTGACTAATAATATAAAGGCATTGTTTATAATCAGCTATTTGTGGAACGCGAGAAGATGAGATCTGCAGAGAATGGTGAAAGCAATGCAAATATGCATACAGATTAGGTTTGTGTTTGACTTGAAGCAGGACTGCGCAGACTCATCAATGACATCAAAGCATGGGCATAGAATACATGTAAATTAAAGAGAAAATATTTTAGATGAATTACTTTTTGTTCATATCCAAAATGTGCTGAACACTCTCATGAAGTATGTTTTATCCACACTCGAAGTCGGAGGGTGCTCTCGTGTAGAAAGTCCAAAACTGAGTCATAGAAGTAACAACAACAAGGCATCCAGCTCTCGCTAAATATATATATATATATATATATATATATATATATATATATATATATATATATATATATATATATATATATATATATATTTCCAGAAAACACATGTACGATTGCTACAAATAAATAGTTTATACACTGTAAAAAAAGAAAAGCTGAAATAACTTAAAATTACGAGGCAAGTTACTGCACAGTTTTTTTTTTTTTTTTTTTTTTTTTTTTGGAGTTTACTCAACTTTTAAACTAAGTAGTTCACTTAACTCAATTCACTGAGTAAGGTCACATGTCTCCCAGCTTAAGATCTTTTGTTCAGCTAATTGAATTTTTATAGTAAAAAAAAAAAAAAAAAAACATAGAAAATTAACAAATTTCAACGTTTAATGTTATTTTCACTTGACTTAATAAAGTACGTTCAGTTGACTAAAATGCGTTACAACATTACACGGTTAAAAAAATAAAATAAAAAATAAAAAAATAAAAAAAACCTCCTACATGCTTGATATTTTGGTCCAGGTTTTATTTAAAACCAGCAGCAACATATTGGTAATGGAAAAAAACAAACAATGTTCAACACTTTAGCCATTCTTAAAAAAGTAATTAAAAAGAGTAGGCAGAAGATTTTTTTGTTAAAGTACTTTAACATTCAAAGTGTTATCACATTCAACCAGTCCTAAATACTTTAAATGTTCTATGTTTAACATTTGTAATTGTTAACACGAAACATGTTACAAAATGCAATATAAGCACAAGTTAAGGGAACACACTGACTTTTTGGGACTTTAGCTTATTCATCGTATCCACCACAGTTAGGGTTAGACTTCTTCATCTGTCCAGTCTGTTGACGCACTTCATTACATATGTGCCAACCTCGTGGTCATTCCAGTGTGCATACTCCAAAATATTACAGAATAAAAATGATTGGTAATTGCTCAGCAGTGTATTTGATATCTTAGCCAAATAAATAAATACTGTCAGTTAGACCAAAATAAGAGCCCCCACACTTCTGAAATGATGGCTACGCCCCTGCATTAAAGTACCACAAGAGCAATTTGAAAGGAGTCATCTGCTCTCTTTGGCTCTCATGGTACATAGATGTATAATAATGATTGGTCTGTGCAGCATAAACAGTCAAAACCAGGAAACTTCAAGCAATATAGAAATCCAAGCAATGACATGTCTTGTTAAAATAACATGGTCACCCTAGTTTGTAAGCACACTCTGTGGTTTCTTCCCCCCAACGAGAGAGCCAGGCCCTTCATATCTCTTCCTCCGAAGAGGTTGATTTGATGGGCATCCACACTGAGGACTTTCACAAAAGTCCCTACCATATGAGGAGCTCATGTAGCTTATAATTTGCGCTGTGGCCAAGTTGATAATCAACTGGCCAGCCGAGAAGCAGTACATTCATCAGAAGAGGAAATTAAACAAACACACTCCCCCACCATGGCATCTTTTCTGAAGGCCCCAAGGCTTCCCACCAAACTGGGGAAAGCTCATACAGGTCAGTGCATGTCTGCACACTATGGCAGTGTTACAGGCATACCATGCTGAACGGCTAAGGAACCAAGCAACAAAGAGGAGGTAGAACTGCATTGGGCCATGGTTCTCTCACTCCGTGCAACCAAGGAAACAGCCAGAGTCATTGGCCATTCAATGGCAGCACTGGTAGACACTGAGAGGCATCTGTGGTTGAATCTGTCCAAGCTGGAAGACAAGACAGATTGTTCCTGCTGGATGCTCCACTCTCACCTAATGGCCTCTTTGGCAGTGCAGTAAATATTGTTGTCAAGAGGTGTCAGAAGGTAAGGAAGCAGGTGACAGCATTCCAGCTCTACCTCCTGCATTGTCCTCAGGTCCTCAGATGCGTTCGGTAAATCGCAATTTTGGAGCTCCATTGATAATGGGATTTCATAGACCTGGTGCATGTGCTGAACCTACTCAGGATGGATTGAACTCGACGAATTTGTTCAGCTGTTCTGAAACCGAAAAGTTTCCCATTTCACAAATTTAAGTCAACTCAGAGTTCAAGTTTTAACTCAGAGTTAAAACTCAAGAGTTTATAGAACCTCTTTTCTGAAATACAACCCAGAAAACCTAGACAAAAAACAAATCCCAAACCCCACGTTACATACACACTGGCACTTACAGGAAGAATGGCTGCTGGGAAAACTTTTCCGGCCCTCAGACACCAGGTCTGGCTCTCCAGTACACAGCATCTTTTCATTCATCTGTCCATCGGGGAAACAGCGGTGGAAGTAGTCTGGCCTTGGCCTGTGATCAAGATCAACATCAGTGGCAAAAGCTTGATTACAAATAACAGAAGAAGTATCCGAATAGGTCTTCATATACAGTATGGATACTTATATACTCATACTTATTTACATAGAGTGCCCTCCATTAATATTGGCACCCTTGGTAAATATGAGCAAAGACAGCTGTAAAAATCAATCTGCACCATTTGCCCTTTTGATGTTTCATTAAAAAAAATTCACAAAATTCTAACCTGTCACTGAAGTAAAACAATTGAAATAATTATAAAACAAGATTAATAAATAAAAGTTTTCCAGCCCCCTACATCACCACATATTGTTCAAAAGGGTTTCAAGAAAGATTATTCTCGCTTGTCCAAAAACAAACAGCATATTCAGTTGTCAGACACGACTGGAACTTTGCACTGGCTTCTATGGTCAGATGAAACAAAAAAAAAGTGCTTTGTGGCAGCAAACCCATCAGATGGGTTTAGTGCAAACAGGGATAAAAATGTATTCCATGTCCACAGTTTAATATACTGATCTTTAATGTTGTGGGCCTGTTTTCTGCCAGAGGCTCTGGACATGCATGGCATCATGGATTCTATGAAATACCAACAGATTAAAAATCCAAACCTGACTGCTTATGTTAGAAATCATAGTATGAGCCGTGATTGGATCTTCCATTAGGACAATAATAATAATAAAATAATAATAATAATAATAATAATAATAATAATAATAATAATAATAAAATAATAATAATAATAAATAAAAAAACACATCAAAATCAACACAAAAATGGGTCACTGAACCTGCTGTCCCAGTGTTCTGACCTGTACTCTCTAGAAAATGAGTGGGGTCATCTGAAAAAGAAACACCATTAACATGGAGCTGTGAATCTGAAGGATCTTGAGAGATTCTGTATGAAGGAATGGTCTCTGATCTCTTATCAGGTGTTCCGCTCCAAACCCTTCAGACATTTTAGGAGAAAACTCAGAGCTGTTATCTTGGGAAAAGGATGTCGCAATAATTGGGTGCCAATAATTATGGCCAAAAGGAACTAGAGAAAGCATTTATTTCGCATATATTTCGCATTTATTTCGACACACACTTTTAATTGTTTTACTTCAATGATAGGTTAGAATTTTGTGAATAAAAAAATGTATATACAGTAGAGACCAAAAGTTTGGAAACATTACTATTTTTAATCGCTTTGAAAGAAGTTTCTTCTGCTCATCAAGCCTGCATTTATTTGATCAAAAATACAGAAAAAACAGTAATATTGTGAAATATTATTACAACTTAAAATAATAGTTTTCTATTTGAAAACACTTTAAAAAAAATTATTACTGTGATGCAAAGCTGAATTTTCAGGATTACTCCAGCCTTCAGTGTCACAAGTAACATCCAGTCTATCACATGATCATTTAGAAATAATTTTAATATTCTGATTTATTATGAGTGTTGGAAACAGTTCTGCTGTCTAATATATTTGATGAATAAAAGGTTAAAAATAACTGCATTTATTCAAAATAAAATAAAACATTCTAATAATATATATTCTAATAATATATTTTCTTTACTATCACTTTTTATCAATTGAACACATCCTTGCTGAATAAAAGTATTGATTTTATTTAAATTAAAAAAAAAAAAAAAAAGAAAGAAAAAAAATTACCGACCCCAAATTACTGACCAGTGGTGTATATTATTACAAAATATTTATATTTGAAAACATAGCTTCTTTTTTTTTCTTTTTTTTTCTTTTTATTCATTAAAGTATCCTAAAAAAGTATCACATGTTCTGAAAAAATATTAAGCAGCAGAACTGTTTCCAACTTTGATAATGAATCACCATATTAGACCATATTAGATTCAGACCCCCTTAAATTTTTCACTCTTTGTTGTATTACAGCCATTTGCTAAAATCAAGTTCATCTTTTTTCCTCATGTATGTACACACAG
This sequence comes from Carassius auratus, assembly GCF_003368295.1. Taxonomy (NCBI): domain Eukaryota; kingdom Metazoa; phylum Chordata; class Actinopteri; order Cypriniformes; family Cyprinidae; genus Carassius; species Carassius auratus. The sequence goes on along the minus strand of NC_039280.1, from coordinate 24,059,372 downwards.
CACCATATTGACAGAAAAAAACAACTGTTGACATTTTTGCAAATTTATTAAAAAAATAAATTGGTTGGGGGGCGGTTTGTCAGGGGGCCTCTATGTCCATTTTGCTTGGGGCCCCCAAATTCCTTCAAACGGCCCTGGTGGCAAGGCACAGTTACAGAAAAAAATCTGCTGCACTTAAGGTTCCTAAGAGCACAGTGGCCTCCTTAATCCTTAAACGGAAGACGTTTAGGACGACCAGAACCCTTCCTTGGACTGGCCATCCGGCCAAACTGAGCTATTGGTGTAGAAGAGCCTTGTTGAGAGAGGTAAAGAAGATCACTCTGGTTGAGCTCCAGAGATGCAGTCGGGAGGTGAGAGAAAGTTGTAGAAAGTCAACCATCACTGCTGCCCTCCACTAGTCGGGGCTTTATGGCAGAGTGGCCCAACGGAAGCCTCTCCTCAGTGCAAGACACATGAAAGCCTACATTGAGTTTGCTAAAAAAAAACGCCTGAAGGATTCTCTGGTCTGATGAGACCAAGGTAGAACTTTTTGGCCTTAATTCTAAGCGGTATGTGTGGATGAATCCAGGCACTGTCTAATACAGTCCTAACAGTGAAGCATGGTTGTGGCAGCATCATGCTATGTGGGTGTTTTTCAGCTGCAGGGACAGGATGACTGGTTGCAATCGAGAGGAAAAAATGAACTTAAATGATTTTAGCAAATGGCTGCAATATAACAGAGTGAAAAATTTAAGGGGGTCTGAATACTTTCCGTACCCACTGTGTGTGTGTGCGTGTGTGTGTGTGTGTGTGTGTGTGTGTGTGTGTATATGACTTTTCTTTCAGGGTACTCCACTGCCTGCAGGTTTAAAGGATGAATAGATGTATGTATTCAAGCTATGCATTTTCACTGTTTTGTATTTAAAGTGGAGTAATTACTGTAAATATAATAACTTATGTGAAATGTCTAAAAGCAGCTCAGAGAACATTAAATGTTCATTTAATTGAACCTAGAACAATTCTGGCATAAAATTCTGATGGAAATAGTACATAAATCATGTTTGTACATTACCTGCCAACTATCAACTTGATGGTATTTGTGAAGACACCATTCAAAGCTAGTGCGAGGGATACTGCTGCAAAACAGAAAAACAAAACAAGAGACAGGCAGATTAATAAAGACTTTGTTACCTAAGTGACTTTTTAAATCTGATATCAGCCTTAAACTATCTTCTATATTATGTCCCATACAGTAACGGTTACCTTTACAATTTATGCCTCTTAAATACTTATCTCATTATTGCAGAGGATAATTTCTTTTTCACAAGCTTGATCTGAAATTTCTTTAACTTTTAAACCTTTTCAGGTACACTTTAATGGCACTGAGCTTCTCTGAATTTGAATTATGCACACAATTTCAGAATAACGGAGAGTAGGTAGACAACGATAAGTAAGCCTGTGCATTAATAACCCCCACTCTCTAGATTTAAATCATTAACCACAACCTACTACATCTACTGTCCTTATCCAGATGACTTGGGAGTGATGGCAAATTAATGATCCCTATCTGTCAGTCAATTCAATGTTTTGTCAAAATCTTGACAATAGGGTTTACTTTTGAGAGTCCCAAACACCTCTAACATATTTTGGCTTGAATATTATATTCCTTTAATTGATGCCTTTTTTCTTATTGTTGTTCTTCCCAAGGTGAAAATCCACAAAGATGTTGCTTCAGGTAGGTGTGTGTTTGCCTCCGATCTGACACCCTGGGTGTAAAGTATCTGGGGAAGCAATAATGAACCTGCAACAATAGGTGGTGCCAAATACATATAAAATAAGTGTGCCCTTAGGACTAACCCAGTACTGTTTATTTGTTTATGCCCACTAGAGCAGTGTTTCTCAACTGGTGGATTGTGACACAAAAGTGAGTCACAAAGTATTCACACCAAGAATGCTGGTACGTAATCCTGAAGGTGGTTAGTCTGTAATGAAATCTACTTCAACATGGGACAACAGTCTGCAAGGCAGTGGTAGTTTAACTAATTTTCATTCTGGAAGGTGGCATGGATTCTTGGAGATGGTACATTCAGAGCTACCAGTATCATCTATGGAGGAGCAAGAGGGTTTACTGGCTGGCTGGGTGTCCAGAGTCCAGATATGTGTATGCTGAGTCCACAAGGGATAGAAGAAGGTTGAAAACAGACAGACACATACAGGTAGGTCCATATATATTTGGTCACTGACACAATTTTCATCATTTCGGCTCTGTATGCCACAAGCATAGAATTAAAATGAAATAATAAAGATTAAATCAGACTTTAAGCTTTAGTGCAACGTTTCCTCTTTTGTGATGTCTTGCCAGGCTTTTGCTGCAGCTGACTTCAGTTGTTGTTTGTTTGTGGGTATTCCTTCCTTTAGTTTTGCCTTCAGCAAGTGAAATCCATGGTCAGTCAGGCTGCACCTTGATAAATGGTAAATGGACTGCATTTATATAGCGCTTTCAACAGACCCATGGTCACCCAAAGCGCTTTACAAATTGCCTGACATTCACCCATTCACACAACTCATTCATACACTGACGGCGTTGGTGTCAGCCATGCAAGGCGCCATCCAGCTCGTCAAGAGCAGCTGGGGTTAGGTGTCTTGCTCAAGGTCACCTCAAAATTTGGTCAGGTGGAGCCGGGGATTGATCTTCCAGTCTTCTCTTGAATGTAGACTTTGACAGTGAAATGCCTCCCTCCTGGAGAGTGTTCTTCACTTGGCTGGATGTTGTGACAGGGCTTTTCTTTACCATGAGGAGGATCCTCTGATCATCCACCACTGTTTTCCTCTGTGGATATATAAGCCTGTTTGTATTACTGAGTTCATTGGTGCGTTACTTTTTTTTCTCAGAATATACAAAATATTTTGGCCAATCCCGATGTTCCTGTTATCTCTCTGATGGATTTGTTTTGATTTTGAAGCATAACAATTTTCACTTGGATGGAGAGCTCCTTTGACCAGGTGATGTGGATTCAAAGCATCCGCTTCTAAATGCAAATGGAATATTTACAGTAGAATCATCTCCAGAACTTATACTCGCTTAGGCTGGCCGCACACTAGACGATTTTCAAATCTTAAAAGATTTTCAAATCATAGGAGACCACAGACATAAAGACTGTTCAACTGTTCCCTTTCAAGGGAACTTCAAACTGCAGGTGGATCTGTCTGAATGGTTTAAAAAGGGACTTTCCCTTTTGCGCTCTCTGCGGGGGAGACATCCTCTCTTAATCTCCCTCCATCTAAGCCCCTTCAGACATTAATCTGGCTTATATGGCAAGGCATACGCAGCAGCAGGTCAGGCTAGAGCTTTATTACAGACGATGGTGGTGCTTCAAGCATATCAGACTGATCTGCTAAAAGACCTGGATAGAGGCGAGGGCCTTTTTTCTGATCAGGTAGCCAAGCTGCGCCACACCATGAATCTCTGTCCATGATACTGCTGGATCTGATTACTTTTCTTCTCTTTTAGAAGAAAACAAACATAACCCCAGGTATTTATTCAATACAGTGGCCAAATTAACGAAAACAACAAGTGTTGACATTTCCCAACACCACAGCAGTAATGACTTTATGAACTACTTTACTTCTAAAATCGATACTATTAGAGATAAAATTGCAACCATTCAGCCGTCAGCTACAGTATCACATCAGACAGTGCACTATAGACCCCCTGAGGAACAGTTCCACTCATTCTCTACTATAGGAGAGGAAGAATTGTATAAACTTGTTAAATCATCTAAACTTACAACATGTATGTTAGACCCTATACCATCTAAGCTCTTAAAAGAGGTGCTTCCAGAAGTCATAGGTCCTTTTCTGACTATTATTAATTCCTCATTGTCATTAGGATATGTCCCCAAAACCTTCAAACTGGCTGTTATTAAGCCTCTCATAAAAAAGCCACAACTTGACCCCAGAGAACTAGTTAATTATAGACCAATCTCGAATCTCCCTTTTCTGTCCAAGATACTAGAAAAGGTGGTATCCTCACAATTATATTCCTTCTTAGAGAAAAATGGTATATGTATATATTTTTCCATCTCAAAAATATATCTAAATTACGGCCTATGCTCTCAATGTCAAATGCAGAAATGTTAATCCATGCATTTATGACTTCAAGGTTAGACTATTGTAATGCTTTATTGGGTGGTTGTTCTGCACGCTTGGTAAACAAACTACAGCTAGTCCAAAATGCAGCAGCAAGAGTTCTTACTAGAACCAGGAAGTATGGCCATATTAGCCCGGTCCTGTCCACACTGCACTGGCTCCCTATCAAACATCGTATAGATTTTAAAATATTGCTTATTACTTATAAAGCCCTGAATGGTTTAGCACCTCAGTATTTGAATGAGCTCCTTTTACATTATACTCCTCTACGTCCGCTACGTTCTCAAAACTCAGGCAATTTGATAATACCTAGAATATCAAAATCAACTGCGGGCGGCAGATCCTTTTCCTATTTGGCGCCTAAACTCTGGAATAACCTACCTAACATTGTTCGGGAGGCAGACACACTCTTGCAGTTTAAATCTAGATTAAAGACCCATCTCTTTAACCTGGCATACACATAACATACTAATATGCTTTTAATATCCAAATCCGTTAAAGGATTTTTAGGCTGCATTAATTAGGTAAACTGGAACCGGAACACTTCACATAACACCGTACTTTCTACATCATTAGAAGAATGGCATCTACGCTAATATTTGTCTGTTTCTCTCTTGTTCCGAGGTCACCGTGGCCACCAGATCCAGTCTGTATCCAGATCAGATGGTCACTGCAGTCGCCCGGATCCAGTACGTATCCAGGACAGATGGTGGATCAGCACCTAGAAAGGACCTCTACTGCCCTGAAAGACAGCGGAGACCAGGACAACTAGAGCCCCAGATACAGATGCCCTGTAAAGACCTTGTCTCAGAGGAGCACCAGGACAAGACCACAGGAAACAGATGATTCTTCTGCACAATCTGACTTTGCTGCAGCCTGGAATTGAACTACTGGTTTCGTCTGGTCAGAGGAGAACTGGCCCCCCAATTGAGCCTGGTTTCTCCCAAGGTTTTTTTCTCCATTCTGTCACCGATGGAGTTTCGGTTCCTTGCCGCTGTCGCCTCTGGCTTGCTTAGTTGGGGTCACTTCATCTACAGCGATATCATTGACTTGATTGCAAATTAAAACAGACACTATTTCAACTAAACAGAGATGACACAATATGAATTCAATGATGAACTGCCTTTAACTATCATTTTGCATTTTTGAGACACTGTTTTCCAAATGAATGTTGTTCAGTGCTTTGGCGCAATGTATTTTGTTTAAAGCACTATATAAATAAAGGTGATTGATTGATTGATTGATGATACCAAGCAGGCCGCCTCCGTCAATTTAGTATTTTACTAAATACTCGCCAGCACCAGCCATCCGGCTTCATGTTCCGGTATTAGGCGGCTGAGATCACAGGTTTCTGCGGGAGCCTCCTTGATCATCAGGCCTGGCACAGCACTGCAGGGAATTTCATAGATGACCGGCCAAGTCACCCTGAGGGGTCTCCCGGCTGCTTAGTTGTGCTGTCGCATCCAGCGGGAGGTAGAGGTGGCAGTTACAGAAGTTTTCTTGTATGTGATGCTCCCCTCGCCCGAGGTTTGTAAAATTCAGGCTTGCCTCTCCCATGCAATTCAGCACCTCTGCGAAGCTTAGGAACTTTTAGGTACACACGCCAAGGTTTCTAGAATAAAGTAAGGTAAGGGTTACACGCTCCACTTCGTTCCCCTTTCTTGAGATGATTAGACCTTGGTTTCTTTGGCTCCATTCAGCCAGTGTGTATTTGTTTATACACTTCATGCATTGCTTCCCTCAACATTATTGTAGTTTAGCAGCACTCCCCTTTTTCCAAGAAGGGTCGCTTATGAGCACGCTACTCTGAGCTCAGAGTTCTCCTCTCATATGAGATGGAGTTCTGTTTTTTTTTTCACCAGAGCACTCCAGTATTGTCTCCATAAATCGAGTTGATGACTCTCAAAAATACTGTTTTGAGATACACCATTCCATTTATGAGCTGCTCAATCAGAGTGCCATGAGAGCCCCTTCTTAGAACAATCCTATATGGTGAGGGCTTCATGCGGTTGCTTCGTGCCCTTTCTTGAGTTGGTAAAAGCTCCATTCATCTTGGGTGCCACCTATGTATCTAAACAGGGTGTTGTTAAAAGAGAACTGTTGAGACAGCTCTTTCAGCAAGCTTATGCAAAAGCAAGCAGTAGCCCCTGTGTGAGAGGCAAGACTTGGTATAAAATGCTAGGTTCTAAGCTGTAACACTTTAAAGGAATCTTTCCTGATTCCAAGCCTTCAGCCCCGGGCCGAGGTCCTAACAATTATAATCATAATCACCTTTATTTATATAGTGCTTTAAACAAAATACATTGCGCCAAAGCACTGAACAACATTCATTTGGAAAACAGTGTCTCAATAATGCAAAATGATAGTTAAAGGCAGTTCATCATTGAATTCAGTTATGTCATCTCTGTTCAGTTGAAATAGTGTCTGTTTTAATTTGCAATCAAGTCAATGATATCGCTGTAGATGAAGTGTGTTAGGGTTGCTGGGAGAAAAAGGGACCCAAGAGCAGATTCGCAGTTTGCCAAAATTTATTGAACAAAAACAGGCAATAGTCCAAAACAAAGACAATAGTCCAAAACAAAGGCAATAATCCAAAACAAACGCTGACAATCAGCAACCAGGGAAGGAATCCAAAACTGGACTGTGTACGGGACTGGGTACACCAAAAAGACAAAAAACAAGATTAAATGAACAAACAGGGCATGACAACTAGGCACAACTTGAGCACAATAGTTTTAAGGACAGTAGTGAAACGGATGGTAGCCAAGACACACTGACAGAGAAGCACAGAAAGAGAGAAGCATAAGTATAGAAGAAAATCAATGTGAAATTGAGAGACAGGTGTGTGTGTGTGAGCTGGAACACTAATTAGGATGAGGTGCAGCTGTGAAGACAGAGTGAGTGGAATTAACCACTTAAGACATAACACAACAGAAGTCCTGATGATCAAACCAGTGTCCTGACAGGACCCCCCGCCCCAGGAATGCCACCAGGCTTTCCAGGGTGAGGGGCAGATCGATGGTAATCCTCAATAAGAGAGCGGTCCAGAATGTCCCGAGTCGGGACCCAACATCTCTCCTCTGGACCGTACCCCTCCCAATCAACCAGGTACTGGTATCCTCTGCCCCGCCGCCTGGAATCAAGAATCCTCCTAACGGTAAAAGCGGGAGCACCCTCAACTATCAGAGGAGGAGGGGGTAGGGGTTTAGGGGAAGATGATGAAGAGAGAGAATGAATAAAAGGCTTGACACAAGACACGTGAAACACTGGATGCACTCGACGAAGAGGATGCGGAAGCCAAAGACGAACCGCCACCGGACTGAGCACCTTAACAATGGGGTATGGCCCAATGAACCGCGGTGCCAACTTCTTGGAGGGCACCTTAAGAGGCAGGTTCTTGGTGGAGAGCCATACCTTTTGCCCACAGATGTATCTGGGTGCCTCAGCCCGACGACGATCCACCAATCTCTTGGTGCGTTCCCAAGTTCTCAGAAGCGCTTTCCTGGCCCTCCTCCAGGTTCGCCGGCATCGACTGATAAATGCCTGAACTGAGGGAACCGCAGCTTCGGAACTCTGTGAAGGAAACAGAGGGGGTTGATATCCGAGACAGCAAAAGAAAGGAGACAATCCAGTAGACGACACCGGCAATGTATTGTGCACATACTCAACCCACGTAAGCTGCTGGCACCAGGACGAGGGATTATGTGAAGCCAGACAACGAAGGGTCCTCCCAAGGTCCTGGTTCGCACGCTCGGTCTGGCCATTGGTCTGTGGGTGGAATCCTGACGACAGGCTAGTGGTAGCACCAATCTGTCGACAGAACTCCCTCCAGAAGTGGGAGACGAACTGGGGTCCCCGGTCAGAAACCACGTCCTCCGGAAGACCATGGATCCGAAAGACGTGGTCCACGACCGCCCGAGCAGTCTCCCTGGCAGAAGGAAGTTTAGGGAGAGGGATAAAGTGAACCGCCTTAGAAAAGCGGTCCACTACAGTGAGAACAACCGTATTGCCACTGGACTCTGGTAAACCACACACAAAGTCCAGCGCAATATGAGACCAGGGGCGAGATGGGACAGGAAGAGGTTGGAGCAAACCAACGGGTACAGAACTAGAGGACTTGTTTCGGGCACAGACCGAGCAGGCGACCACAAAATCACGAACCTCCCCCCCCATGCCTGGCCACCAAAAACGCTGACGAATGGCAGCCAACGTTCTCCTCACTCCTGGGTGACAGACCAGATTGGAGGCGTGACCCCACTCCAGAACCTCTGGCCGAACCAACTCCGGAACAAACAGCCGACCCACCGGGCCCCCCTCTGGCATCTCTGCCTCCGACTGAGCCAGCCTGACATGCTCCTCGATGCCCCAGGTGACGGACCCCACCACACAACCAGGTGAAATAATGGTGTCTGGTGGAGTTGCATCCTCCGGGGCAGTGAATTGACGGGAGAGCGCATCAGGCTTAATGTTTTTGGAGCCTGGTCGGTAAGACAGGGTAAAATTAAAGCGACCAAAGAAGAGTGCCCAGCGAGCCTGCCTGGAATTTAGTCGTTTGGCAGTTTGGATATATTCCAAGTTCCGGTGGTCGGTCCAGACCAGAAACGGCTCCGCCGAGCCCTCCAACCAGTGGCGCCACTCCCCCAAAGCTAGCCGTACAGCCAGCAACTCCCGGTTGCCGATGTCGTAGTTCCGTTCTGTGGGGGACAATCAGTGTGAAAAATAAGCGCAAGGATGTATTTTATTGTCAAGAGGGGATCGTTGAGATAAAACCGCTCCAACACCTACCTCTGACGCATCAACCTCCACAATAAACTGCCGGGAAGGGTCAGGAGTTATTAAAATAGGTGCGGATGAAAACCGCCTCTTAAGTTCATCAAAGGCTGCCTGAGCAGCTAAGGACCAGCAAAACGGTTTCTTTGTGGAGGTTAATGCTGTCAGAGGAGCCGCCACCTGGCCGAAATTACGGATAAACCGCCTGTAGAAATTAGCAAATCCAATAAAACTTTGCAGAGATTTACAGTTGCCAGGGGTGGGCCAGTCAGAGATGGCCTTTACCTTCGTAGGGTCCATGCAGATCCCCTCCACCGAGATGATGTGGCCCAAGAACGGAACTGACTGGTTTGTGGAAGGAACACTTCTCCACCTTAGCAAACAGTTGGTTCTCTAGCAACCGCTGCAGCACTCGTCTGACGTGCTGAATGTGTACCTGGAGTGAACGAGAAAAAATTAGGATGTCATCCAGATACACAAAGACAAATTTGTTGATCATGTCTCTCAGCACGTCATTGACGAGCGCCTGGAAGACGGCTGGGGCATTAGTCAAACCGAAGGGAAGGACCCTGTACTCAAAATGCCCTGTGGGTGTATTAAAAGCCGTCTTCCATTCATCCCCCTCCCTGATCCGAACCAGATGATAGGCATTGCGAAGGTCCAACTTCGTGAAGTACCTTGCCCCCTGCAGGATCTCAAAGGCTGATGACATCAAAGGTAGGGGATACCTATTCTTAATGGTGATGTCATTCAGCCCCCGATAATCAATGCAAGGACGCAAGGAACCATCCTTCTTCTTCACGAAGAAGAACCCCGCCCCCGCCGGAGAAGAGGAGGGACGAATAACACCGGCCGCCAGAGACTCAGACAGATACCTCTCCATGGCCGCCCTTTCAGGACCGGACAAGGAGAACAATCGCCCCCTAGGAGGAGAAGTGCCAGGGAGAAGATTGATGGCACAATCATAGGGACGGTGTGGAGGGAGAGATGCGGCCCGGGAATGACTGAAAACCGCCCGCAAATCATGGTAGACCTCAGGAACACTGGAGAGATCAATCGGCTCCTCCTGCAACACAGGAAAAGAAGAGACAGAAGACAAGGCAGACACAAGACAATGGGCATGACAATAGGGACTCCATGATAGGATGGTGCTTTCAGACCAATTAATGTGTGGATTGTGAGTGGTTAACCAGGAATGGCCTAAGACCACCGGAGTGAGGGGTGAGCGAGTGACAAAGAATACTATTTCCTCTCTATGATTACCAGATGTGATTAATTGTAATGGAACTGTGGCCTGAGAAATGGTGGTAAGTTCGCGAAAATCTAAAGCATGAGCAGTAAGGACAGGAGAGAGAGATTGAAAAGAAATGCCCTTCTTCAAAGCCCAAGAAAAATCTATAAAATTCCCCTCAGCTCCTGAATCGATGAGAGCAGAGAGTTGATGAACTGCACCTTCATAAGTGACTGAGACAGGAATCATAGAGCGCGAACCAGTAGACGGGGTGGTGGAAGTAGCGCTCGCCAGTACCCCCTTGCTTACTAGCGAGCGTTGGCTTTTGCCGGACAGGAAGAAGCAAAATGTCCATGACGGCCACAGTAGAGGCATAATCCTTTGGAAAGACGTTTCTGTTTCTCCTCTGCAGATAACCGGTACCTGCCCAACTGCATAGGTTCCGGAGCAGATAAGGGAACGGGAGTATCGGACCCCGAAAAGGCAGACACAGGGTTTACAAAAGGCAAGAATGTAGAAGCCCGAGCTCTCCGACGAAGATCCTGTCGATTATCCAAATGGATAGCCAGGTCAACAAGTTCATCTAGATGTTCAGGAAGATCGTGAGCATACATCTCATCCCTTATCTCATCTTCCAGGCCTTCCTTGAACCTGGCTGCCAGTGCTGCATCATTCCACTTACTGGACGAAGCCAGAGTGCGAAACTCGATAGCGAAGTCCGCCACCGAACGCCTCCCCTGATGAAGTGCTGCCAACAGCCGCGATGCCTCTTTACCGAGTGCTGAGCGGTCAAATATCTTGACAAATTCCTCTTTGAAGCTGGCGAACTCCATACAACATGCTGCCTTAGCAGCCCATACAGCAGTGGCCCATTCCCGAGCCCGACCGGTAAGAAGGGAGATGACAAATGCCACCTTGGCTGAATCTGAGGCATAAGTGAGGGGTTGCAGAGAGAAAATTACCTCACATTGGATAATAAATGATCGACATTCCGTAGGCTCACCGGAGTAATTGGGAGGATTGTTGATGCGTGGTTCAGGGGTGACTGAAGAACGTCCGGTGGCTGTTGACAGTAGGTTACGTTCAGTCTCCATCCGGCGAATGGTTTCAGTTAGCTCAGAGACTTGACTGGCTAAAGTGTCCATGGCATGATGAGCTGCCGCCAGCTTTCCCTGATGCTGTCCGAGCAGCACACCCTGCGCTTCCAAAGCTGAGCGAAACTGCGATTGATCTGCTGGATCCATCCTGGTCAGTGTGTACTGTTAGGGTTGCTGGGAGAAAAAGGGACCCAAGAGCAGATTCGCAGTTTGCCAAAATTTATTGAACAAAAACAGGCAATAGTCCAAAACAAAGACAGTAGTCCAAAACAAAGGCAATAATCCAAAACAAACGCTGACAATCAGCAACCAGGGAAGGAATCCAAAACTGGACTGTATACGGGACTGGGTACACCAAAAAGACAAAAAACAAGATTAAATGAACAAACAGGGCATGACAACTAGGCACAACTTGAGCACAATAGTTTTAAGGACAGTAGTGAAACGGATGGTAGCCAAGACACACTGACAGAGAAGCACAGAAAGAGAGAAGCATAAGTATAGAAGAAAATCAATGTGAAATTGAGAAACAGGTGTGTGTGTGTGAGCTGGAACACTAATTAGGATGAGGTGCAGCTGTGAAGACAGAGTGAGTGGAATTAACCACTTAAGACATAACACAACAGAAGTCCTGATGATCAAACCAGTGTCCTGACAAAGTGACCCCAACTAAGCAAGCCAGAGGCGACAGCGGCAAGGAACCGAAACTCCATCGGTGACAGAATGGAGAAAAAAACCTTGGGAGAAACCAGGCTCAGTTGGGGGGCCAGTTCTCCTCTGACCAGACGGAACCAGTAGTTCAATTCCAGGCTGCAGCAAAGTCAGATTGTGCAGAAGAATCATCTGTTTCCTGTGGTCTTGTCCTGGTGCTCCTCTGAGACAAGGTCTTTACAGGGGATCTGTATCTGGGGCTCTAGTTGTCCTGGTCTCCGCTGTCTTTCAGGGCAGTAGAGGTCCTTTCTAGGTGCTGATCCACCATCTGGTCTGGATACGTACTGGATCCGGGTGACTGCAGTGACCCTCTGATCTGGATACAGACTGGATCTGGTGGCCACGGTGACCTCGGAACAAGAGAGAAACAGACAAATATTAGCGTAGATGCCATTCTTCTAATGATGTAGAAAGTACGGTGTTATGTGAAGTGTTCCGGTTCCAGTTTACCTAATTAATGCAGCCTAAAAATCCTTTAACGGATTTGGATATTAAAAGCATATTAGTATGTTATGTGTATGCCAGGTTAAAGAGATGGGTCTTTAATCTAGATTTAAACTGCAAGAGTGTGTCTGCCTCCCGAACAATGTTAGGTAGGTTATTCCAGAGTTTAGGCGCCAAATAGGAAAAGGATCTGCCGCCCGCAGTTGATTTTGATATTCTAGGTATTATCAAATTGCCTGAGTTTTGAGAACGTAGCGGACGTAGAGGAGTATAATGTAAAAGGAGCTCATTCAAATACTGAGGTGCTAAACCATTCAGAGCTTTATAAGTAATAAGCAATATTTTAAAATCTATACGATGTTTGATAGGGAGCCAGTGCAGTGTGGACAGGACCGGGCTAATATGGTCATACTTCCTGGTTCTAGTAAGAACTCTTGCTGCTGCATTTTGGACTAGCTGTAGTTTGTTTACCAAGCGTGCAGAACAATAAAGCATTACAATAGTCTAACACTGAAGTCATAAATGCATGGATTAACATTTCTGCATTTGACATTGAGAGCATAGGCCGTAATTTAGATATATTTTTGAGATGGAAAAATGCAGTTTTACAAATGCTAGAAACGTAGCTTTCTAAGGAAAGATTGCGATCAAGTAGCACACCTAGGTTCCTAACTGATGACGAAGAATTGACAGAGCAACCATCAAGTCTTAGACAGTGTTCTAGGTTATTACAAGTAGAGTTTTTAGGCCCTATGATTAACACCTCTGTTTTTTCTGAATTTAGCAGTAAGAAATTACTCGTCATCCAATTTTTTATATTGACTATGCATTCCATTAGTTTTTCAAATTGGTGTGTTTCACCGGGCTGCGAGGAAATATAGAGCTGCGTATCATCAGCATAACAGTGAAAGCTAACACCATGTTTCCTGATGATATCTCCCAAGGGTAACATATAAAGCGTGAAGAGTAGCGGCCCTAGAACTGAGCCTTGAGGTACTCCATACTGCACTTGTGATCGATATGATACATCTTCATTCACTGCTACGAACTGATGGCGGTCATATAAGTACGATTTAAACCATGCTAATGCACTTCCACTGATGCCAACAAAGTGTTCAAGTCTATGCAAAAGAATGTTGTGGTCAATTGTGTCAAAAGCAGCACTAAGATCCATTAAAACTAATAGAGAGATACACCCACGATCAGATGATAAGAGCAGATCATTTGTAACTCTAAGGAGAGCAGTTTCAGTACTATGATACGGTCTAAATCCTGACTGGAAATCCTCACATATACCATTTTTCTCTAAGAAGGAATATAATTGTGAGGATACCACCTTTTCTAGTATCTTGGACAGAAAAGGGAGATTCGAGATTGGTCTATAATTAACTAGTTCTCTGGGGTCAAGTTGTGGCTTTTTTATGAGAGGCTTAATAACAGCCAGTTTGAAGGTTTTGGGGACATATCCTAATGACAATGAGGAATTAATAATAGTCAGAAGAGGACCTATGACTTCTGGAAGCACCTCTTTTAAGAGCTTAGATGGTATAGGGTGTAACATACATGTTGTAAGTTTAGATGATTTAACAAGTTTATACAATTCTTCCTCTCCTATAGTAGAGAATGAGTGGAACTGTTTCTCAGGGGGTCTAAAGTGCACTGTCTGATGCGAAACTGTAGCTGACGGCTGAATGGTTGCAATTTTATCTCTAATAGTATCGATTTTAGAAGTAAAGTAGTTCATAAAGTCATTAAGTTGGGTATGTAGCTTAGGCCTTTGGCCGTAAGGGGTACTGTCACAGAGAGCCATCTAAACATCCCAGGGGCAACTCCCGTTGAAATGGTAGAGTTGGTACTTGGTGCTCACCATGATTCTGGCCTGCACTCCCCTCAGCATGGCGGCAAGGGTATATTGTTCCTCATAACGACCCCTAGAGGACGCAGGACGTTAGAAGTTCCCTTGAGAGTGAACATTTCAGGTTACGAATGTAACCATGGTTCCCTGAGTAGAGAACGAAACAATGCATCCTCTAGCTCCCTGCTATGCTTCGGACGCAAGCTTCAGACGAATAAGTGATTGACGTGTTCTCCCGGTACCTGTTTATAGCCACACTGGTAGTGACATCAGAGGCTAACACGTTGGTGTTGTTTCATTGTATGCTTCAGAAACGGGTCACGACGAGGTGTTCCCCAAGCGACCCCTAGAGGACACAGTGTCTCCTTCCCTACTCAGGGAACCATGGTTACATTCGTAACCTGAGATGATGTTTAGCCTTATAATCCTCTGAATGCACACACTAGATGATTCGACCAGACCGTGAGACCACACACTTTGATTGTAGGAATGATTTCACAGTGACACGTGATCTCACAGAGACAAGATCAAATGTGACTGATCAGAAGAAGAAAAACAAATAGAAAAAAACAGCATTGTCAGCTGGCTCTCCTGGCATGTATTCTGTTTTACAGTGAAAAACAAAGTATAGCACAGTATATTGATGATGTTCTCTGCTTTCATGTCATGTTTGTGGCTGCAAAGTTTCAGCTATAGAAGCATGCAACATTTGGCAGGTGATGTTTGCTCACTCTCATTTGGGTATCTCGGGTATCACATCAGAGGCCAATAACTGTAATGACACCAGACAATAGAGGATTTTTTTTAGACAAAGTTTGTGACAAGTCTTAAATTCCCCCCCCCCCCCCCCCCCCCATAGTTCAGGGTTGCAAACCAGGCTTTAAATATTCCTTAAAATCATCAAGTGTCTGGCCAGCCTTAATTGATGTAAAAAAATAATAATGAAGGAATAGCTCAGACCTGTCCATGAAACAGCTTTGAGTCAATTGCCTAATTACTTCAGATTGCTTGATATAAATGGGGGTTGGGGGGGGGGGGGTGCAAATTAAAGAGTTGTAATTCCTTAACTTTTCCTCCAATTTTGATGTGAATACCCTGAAATTAAAGATTGGGTGTTCACTTTAAGCCCGTATTCATTCTTGAATATGTTTTGTCAGCAGCTATTAAAATAGAAATTGTGCCTGTGCCCAAAAATATATGGACCTAACTGTAGATCCTCCCTCAAGACCTCCTGGTGGAGCTGGTTCAGAGCAGGTTTTTCTGCTGTTGGGTCATCAGTGGACAACTGGATGGCACTAATGATAATGGCTGGAGGGATAATGGGCACTGGAAGTGTTAACTGGGGTTCTGTATTACGCATGTAGGAGAGAGAATCCACCTTGAAGTTCTTCTGTCCTGGTCTATAGGTGAATGTCACAACCTGACCAGTCTAGGTTTGGTAAGGCTGATGACAAGAATAAAAAATAAATAAAAAATTATTTTGCTCTCATGTCCCAGATCACAATGACAACAACAGAGGCTTGCTCACAAGCTGAAAAGTTTGTTTACTATTTTTTAAATCAATATTATTTTTTAAATCAATGATTAGAAGTACATATTTTCAGAAGGGGACCCATGCCAAAATAACAAGACTAACGTTAATCTAATTAGGGGTTTAGAAAAGTTTAAATTACCTAACAAAGAACATACCCAAAACATAAATATAAAAGTCTTCCCTAACTCCCTAGCTAGCTTAAACCAGGAGAAAGCGAAGTTTACAAAATAAAAGGCAATCCCCAACGTACAACGTTTCAGAAATAACGGATAATTATTTACAAACAAAAACTCTTCAGTATGGGTTACAGAGGTATCAAATAGCTTAATCGTTGGTGTTTAGGAAACATGGCATGACTGAAAAACGATTACTCATGCAGACTATTTCAAGATAGCTTCTTTGAAAAATTCAAGGTTGTGATGGTCTGTGATGACTTTGAGATGATGTTTGGCTCCCTCAAACCAATGTCTCCAATCTTCTAAAGACACCTAAAGCTATAACCAAGAATAGCCAACAGCTTCTTGTTATTCATGTGTTTTTCATCAGTCGATGTCCACCGGAGAAATCTTATGGGAGTAGAAGGCAAATGGATGGAGGATTTGAGGCTCACTCTGCTACTGGAATAGAACAGCTCCTGCACTGGTGTTGGAAGCATCTACTTCTTTGAGCCAAATGCCTTTGTGGATTAAGGGTTCCATAACAGAGACTTGGGCTGGTCCTTGAGAAGTGTGGAGAGTGGTGTGCAGATCTGACGTATATTTGCAATGAATTGGCTGTAAAGTTGGGAAAGTCCAGGAAGCACTGAACGACTGTGATGAATGTGGGTTGTGACCAGTAGAGGATGGCTTGCATTACAGTGCACTGTCTGGGCATTAAGAGCACGGTAATCAAAACACTGTCTCAAGCCTCATGAAGAATAAGCTAGAGGCGGCAGGGGATGTAGATGTAGGTGGTAATTCTGTGGCCAACTGCTTACTGAAAAACATCCTGGAATGCCCAATATTCATCAGGAACCGCTTGTTTGTTGTTTGTCTCAGGGCTTTCAGTGGTGGTGGAGTAGATGGAGATGACAGAGTGACAGGATAGTGAGTTCCGGATGACTTATAAGCAATTGTTGACAGTATTGTTGACTCCACTTCTGAATCTCTCCAGTATTCCAACTCACCAACGAGGAGTGTGACAACCAAGGGCATCCCAGGATGATGTCAACAGTGGAGCCGTCCAGCACCATGAACGAGATGGGTTCTTAATGGAAACAGCCGGATCAGAGTGTTACTGTGGGGGGTACAGTGTTTGATGCGAACTTAAACTTTAACTTAAACTTAAACTTCCCACTAATGAGTGGATATTTAGAATTTATGAACAGGGGCTCTTTTTGAGCTGGAGTCTTTAAAGATTGAGATGAAGTTGCCTGCAGATTTGGAATCTAAGTGGCTCAGGTGCAGGAGGGGCAACAGAAGGAGAAGTGGATGAAGGGGGCTAAGAAGGCTGATCAAGATCAGTGAGGCGCTGTGAAATTCAGAGGGATCTTTGAATAAAGCTTTCCAGATCTATCACATTTTCATAAATTGCCATCTGTATGCGTATATAAGTGTTGAGGCCTTGATAAATGCAGTTTTCTGAGTGGTCTCATTCCAACTGCTGATGGCTGCCAGGGTGTAGAACTGCAGAGCATAGTCACTGACTAACAATTCAACTTGATGCAAATGGTAGAGATGATCATGCTTTGATAGGTTGGTGGCAGTCTGACCAAACAACTCCTAAAAGTGATTTTTAAATCCTCTAAGTGGGCTGATGACTGGGCCAGACTTTTATCTTTGCAGGTAACAGAAGAGGCTCACAAAAGGGAACAATAGATGAAGAGGACTGAAGAAGGATTAGTGACAGGTTAGTAGTTCAGGAAGGTAGCCAGTTAAGATCAGACAATGCTGGAATAAAGAATGACTGTTTAACCCCCTGAGGCTGACAATCACATTCATGAATCCAGACCACTTTTTTCCTATCAGTGTTAAAGACACTAAAAATATTCTGTCAATTTTGGTCATAGAGTTATGAGTTAAAAATTATAAAAAACTGTTAAGTGTCTACTTTTATCTGTGTGCAAAAATCTTTCTGTCTCCACAAACTTCTTTCTGTAATGCATCACAAAAATGAACCAAAACTCAGGGAATACCTGACACATAGAGAAATATGAGAAATACAAGAGAAATATAAGAAAAAATATGTCTATAGAAAGCTTAACCAGCTTAATTAGCCAGCTCTCTCTCTCTCTCTCTCTCTCTCTCTCTCTCTCTCTCTCTCTCTCTCTCTCTCTCTCTCTCTCTATATATATATATATATATATATATATATTTATACAGATTTTTAATATAAAAATAAATGAAATCAGTCCTAGAGCACTGTAGAAAAGTAATGGGTTGAAAGTTAAATGTCTCATGAGTTTTTATTTAAAATGTGAAGAAGATACCATGAAAAATGAGATTCCTGCAACCATGTCTAGTCCCCCTCCCACCAAATATAAAAATTATTTCCTAACTGTATTGAAGGGTTCTACAAACTATTTTAGTCATTAAACATACCACTGCACATTTTTTTTTAATTATAAAACAATAGACAGAAACTTAGACATCATATAAGTGATTTATTTGAGCGCTAGAATGGCAGTTGGCAATGGCAATTTATTTATATAGCACAATTAAATACAATATACATTGTCCAATGTGCTTTACAGTATTAATAAAAAATCATAAACTAACAACAATAAAACCACAGTACAAATATATATTTGAATGAAATATCATAAAATAAAATAAAATAAGTGCTACATAAATTTGTTAATAAAATACAATGAAATGGATATGTTGAATGCCTCATCAAACAATTTTTTTTTTTTACTTGAATTAAAAAACAACAACTATGAGGCCACTCTAATTGATATGGGTAAGTCATTCCATAATCTAGGGGGAACTACAAGGCCAGTTATAGAGATGGTAATCATAGAGATGCACCATAAACTCAATAAATCACACTATTCATATAGATGGTGTTCACATTGATAGCCGTGATTACACAGTAATAGCGAGCTGAATTGCAGTCAAACAGATGGTTATCGTGCAGATACAGGCACATTCCACATAAAACACACTCCCACATATATAAATTGAAAAAAAAAAGGTGATTGCTACGTTCCGCCTCCATCAGATGACATCTCCAGAGCGTTTGTCACAAGTGTCTTTGTGACACTGTACGTTTAAAAACCATGCCGTTTTTTTTTTTTTTTACTACCTAGACGCAGTTTCTGAGTGGGAGTTATTCCATAATGGACACACAAATCTGTCCCTGAATAACTGAAATGTAAACAAAGGAATTATCATACAACGTTACTTCGTTGGACTAAACGTGCACCATGAGATTTCTTTCAGTGGACCCTTACCTTTCTAACTAAACCGGAAATTAGAGCTGTGGATGCAAACTGGTATGTGCTACATTTTCATTCTTCATGTTTTGATGTGTATTGTTGACACAAATTTAGCAAATACATTCTTTATGAGCTTTCCATTGAAAAACAGCGATCTGTCTTCAATGCTTGAGGCTTAGATCTTTATAATGATATATAGTTTGTCAAGATTAAATGTGTCCCGTTTCATTTAATCTATTCTATTAAATGAATATTGACAAGTCCAAACATTGGGAGTTCAGGGCACCCAGGGTGCAGGTTAAGAGGTTTAAATGTCTACTTTTAAATGAAACTAAAGGAAGGAAAAGGAAAACACATATTATCTGTTAAGTAATCTGTATGAAGCCAATGTGAGGTACTGTACAAACTATAGTTCCAAACTAAAATGTTCAAGTGAAAAAAAAAAAAAAAAATAGCATCTGATCCTTGTATGACAAAAGGATGTTTTCATGCTCTATATATTATAAAACAAAATAATAATAATAATAATAATAATAATAATAATAATAATGATTATTATATTTTTTCTCTATAATCTTTCTTACTATCACTGTCTGTTTGTTTGTTTTTTTAATTGTAAAATATAACTTAATTCACACCATATTTCTGATATTACCGATCAATCTTATCAGATTAACTTTGATCGTTCACTCTTCCGTGACTGCAGTACACCTGCAAAGCGTTAGCACTCGTTAGCTTGTCATTAGCGTTTTCTTTTCTCCTCTCCTCTCCTCTCTCACGCTGCAGTTTTCCACAAGTTCATCAAACAACCGCAGTAAGAATATTTCATCAAGCACGGTGAGTAATGGCTTCTCCTACAATTGTTATTTGCACCTCTTGCCACATGTACAGTTTATCTATCTCTGTCGCTGATGAGGGATTCACATGTGATAAATGCAGGGAAACAGTTAGGCTGACAGAGAAGATTTCAGAATTAGAGACACGCATCCAAACTTTAATTGAGGACAGTAAGAATGTTAGGGCTCTAGATATGGCTTTGGATGTGTCTAGCTCAGGGATTCCTGTACATTGTCCGGTTCCAGCAGAGCCCCTGCAGCAGGGCAACTGGGTGACGGTGAGGCAGCGTAGTCGTGGGTCAAAACACCGCTCTTCTGTTCCGATCAAAACATTAAACAGGTTCTCCCCACTCAGTGATGCACCCACTGAGAAACCTGATGAAAGTGCTCTAGTTATTGGCGATTCTATTGTACGGAACGTGAATATAGAGACACCAGCCACCATAGTCAAATGTTTACCGGGAGCCAGAGCGCCTGACATCTTGGCAAATTTAAAAGTGCTGGCTAATGCTAAACGTAAATACAGTAAGATTGTTATTCATGCCGGCGCTAATGATGTTCGACTTCGCCAGTCGGAGATCACTAAAAATAACTTTAAAGAGGTGTGTGAACTTGCAAGCACGATGTCAGACACTGTAATATGCTCTGGTCCCCTCCCTGCTTACCGTGGTGATGAGATGCATAGCAGATTGTCATCACTCAATGGCTGGATGTCTAAGTGGTGCCCACAGAATAACATAGGTTATATAGACAATTGGACGAGCTTTTGGGGCAGACCTGACCTGTTTAAAAGAGATGGTCTTCATCCCTCCTGGGGTGGCGCCACTCTTCTGTCTAGAAATATGGCAAATAGTCTTAGTGTTTATACTTGACTAACTGGGGCCCAGGTCAGGAAGCAGACAGACTGGCTAAACCGACCGTCTGCTAGCTGCCTCCCGTCACAGAGGTCAGTTAATTCTCAGCACATAGAGACTCTTTCACCTAGATATCACACTATAGAGACTGTGTCTGTTCCACGAACTAGAAAATACAAAAAACGTCCAAACCAAGTTAAGGTTAACAATTTAATTGAGGTTCAACAAATAAAAAACAAATGCAATATGGATAAACAAATGATAAAGATTGGCTTATTGAATATCAGATCCATTTCTACGAAAACACTTTTTGTAAATAATATGATAACTGATCATAATATAGATGTGCTCTGCTTGACAGAAACCTGGCTAAAACCTGATGATTACATTATTTTAAATGAGTCCACCCCCCAAGATTATTGTTATAAACACGAGCCGCGTCTAAAAGGCAAAGGGGGAGGTGTTGCTTCAATTTATAATAACGTTTTCAGGATTTCTCAGAGGGCAGGCTTCAAGTATAACTCATTTGAAGTAATGGTGCTTCATATAACATTATCCAGAGAAACCAATGTTAATGATAAATCCCCTGTTATGTTTGTACTGGCTACTGTATACAGGCCACCAGGGCACCATACAGACTTTATTAAAGAGTTTGGTGATTTTACATCCGAGTTAGTTCTGGCTGCAGATAAAGTCTTAATAGTTGGTGATTTTAATATCCATGTCGATAATGAAAAAGATGTATTGGGATCAGCATTTATAGACATTCTGAACTCTATTGGTGTTAGACAACACGTTTCAGGACCTACTCATTGTCGAAATCATACTCTAGATTTAATACTGTCACATGGAATTGATGTTGATAGTGTTGAAATTATTCAGCCAAGTGATGATATCTCAGATCATTATTTAGTTCTGTGTAAACTTCATATAGCCAAAATTGTAAATTCTACTTCTTGTTACAAGTATCGAAGAACCATCACTTCTACCACAAAAGACAGCTTTTTAAGTTATCTTCCTGATGTATCCGAATTCCTTAGCATATCCAAAACCTCAGAACAACTTGATGATGTAACAGAAACTATGGACTCTCTCTTTTCTAGCACTTTAAATACAGTTGCTCCTTTACGCTTAAGAAAGGTTAAGGAAAACAGTTTGACACCATGGTATAATGAGCATACTCGCACCCTAAAGAGAGCAGCCCGAAAAATGGAGCGCAGCTGGAGGAAAACAAAACTAGAGGTATTTCGTATTGCTTGGCGGGAAAGTAGCATATCCTACCGAAAAGCATTAAAAACTGCTAGATCTGATTACTTTTCTTCTCTTTTAGAAGAAAACAAACATAACCCCAGGTATTTATTCAATACAGTGGCTAAATTAACGAAAAATAAAGCCTCAACAAGTGTTGACATTTCCCAACACCACAGCAGTAATGACTTTATGAACTACTTTACTTCTAAAATCGATACTATTAGAGATAAAATTGCAACCATTCAGCCGTCAGCTACAGTTTCGCATCAGACAGTGCACTATAGACCCCCTGAGGAACAGTTCCACTCATTCTCTACTATAGGAGAGGAAGAATTGTATAAACTTGTTAAATCATCTAAACTTACAACATGTATGTTAGACCCTATACCATCTAAGCTCTTAAAAGAGGTGCTTCCAGAAGTCATAGGTCCTCTTCTGACTATTATTAATTCCTCATTGTTATTAGGACATGTCCCCAAAACCTTCAAACTGGCTGTTATTAAGCCTCTCATAAAAAAGCCACAACTTGACCCCAGAGAACTAGTTAATTATAGACCAATCTCGAATCTCCCTTTTCTGTCCAAGATACTAGAAAAGGTGGTATCCTCACAATTATATTCCTTCTTAGAGAAAAATGGTATATGTGAGGATTTCCAGTCAGGATTTAGACCGTATCATAGTACTGAAACTGCTCTCCTTAGAGTTACAAATGATCTGCTCTTATCATCTGATCGTGGGTGTATCTCTCTATTAGTTTTATTGGATCTTAGTGCTGCGTTTGACACAATTGACCACAACATTCTTTTGCATAGACTTGAACACTTTGTTGGCATCAGTGGAAGTGCATTAGCATGGTTTAAATCGTACTTATATGACCGCCATCAGTTCGTAGCAGTGAATGAAGATGTATCATATCGATCACAAGTGCAGTATGGAGTACCTCAAGGCTCAGTTCTAGGGCCGCTACTCTTCACGCTTTATATGTTACCCTTGGGAGATATCATCAGGAAACATGGTGTTAGCTTTCACTGTTATGCTGATGATACGCAGCTCTATATTTCCTCGCAGCCCGGTGAAACACACCAATTTGAAAAACTAATGGAATGCATAGTCGATATAAAAAATTGGATGACGAGTAATTTCTTACTGCTAAATTCAGAAAAAACAGAGGTGTTAATCATAGGGCCTAAAAACTCTACTTGTAATAACCTAGAACACTGTCTAAGACTTGATGGTTGCTCTGTCAATTCTTCGTCATCAGTTAGGAACCTAGGTGTGCTACTTGATCGCAATCTTTCCTTAGAAAGCCACGTTTCTAGCATTTGTAAAACTGCATTTTTCCATCTCAAAAATATATCTAAATTACGGCCTATGCTCTCAATGTCAAGTGCAGAAATGTTAATCCATGCATTTATGACTTCAAGGTTAGACTACTGTAATGCTTTATTGGGTGGTTGTTCTGCACGCTTGGTAAACAAACTACAGCTAGTCCAAAATGCAGCAGCAAGAGTTCTTACTAGAACCAGGAAGTATGACCATATTAGCCCGGTCCTGTCCACACTGCACTGGCTCCCTATCAAACATCGTATAGATTTTAAAATATTGCTTATTACTTATAAAGCCCTGAATGGTTTAGCACCTCAGTATTTGAATGAGCTCCTTTTACATTATACTCCTCTACGTCCGCTACGTTCTCAAAACTCAGGCAATTTGATAATACCTAGAATATCAAAATCAACTGCGGGCGGCAGATCCTTTTCCTATTTGGCGCCTAAACTCTGGAATAACCTACCTAACATTGTTCGGGAGGCAGACACACTCTTGCAGTTTAAATCTAGATTAAAGACCCATCTCTTTAACCTGGCATACACATAACATACTAATATGCTTTTAATATCCAAATCCGTTAAAGGATTTTTAGGCTGCATTAATTAGGTAAACTGGAACCGGAACACTTCACATAACACCGTACTTTCTACATCATTAGAAGAATGGCATCTACGCTAATATTTGTCTGTTTCTCTCTTGTTCCGAGGTCACCGTGGCCACCAGATCCAGTCTGTGTCCAGATCAGAGGGTCACTGCAGTCACCCGGATCCAGTACGTATCCAGACCAGATGGTGGATCAGCACCTAGAAAGGACCTCTACTGACCTGAAAGACAGCGGAGACCAGGACAACTAGAGCCCCAGATACAGATCCCCTGTAAAGACCTTGTCTCAGAGGAGCACCAGGACAAGACCACAGGAAACAGATGATTCTTCTGCACAATCTGACTTTGCTGCAGCCTGGAATTGAACTACTGGTTTCGTCTGGTCAGAGGAGAACTGGCCCCCCAACTGAGCCTGGTTTCTCCCAAGGTTTTTTTCTCCATTCTGTCACCGATGGAGTTTCGGTTCCTTGCCGCTGTCGCCTCTGGCTTGCTTAGTTGGGGTCACTTCATCTACAGCGATATCGTTGACTTGATTGCAAATTAAAACAGACACTATTTCAACTGAACAGAGATGACATCAATGAATTCAATGATGAACTGCCTTTAACTATCATTTTGCATTATTGAGACACTGTTTTCCAAATGAATGTTGTTCAGTGCTTTGGCGCAATGTATTTTGTTTAAAGCACTATATAAATAAAGGTGATTGATTGATTAATGATAAGAGTGTTTAAATGTAACATAATGAATGTTAGTGTTCAAGAATGTTGAGACCTATGTTTATTATTAACACTGTAGTGGATCAGCTCAAAGGGGAAATATGAATAATTTTAACTAATTTTAACTATTCTTTCAATTCTAAGAATGCTAATTTCCTGGTTAAGGAAAATAACTTTCTTACTGTACAATATTAAAGCATGCAGGAAATAGCTGTATGATTAGGGACACACACACACACACACACACACACTTCAGTGTACTACACAAACAATTTTGGTGTCTTTGGAAAGTAAACACTTTGGGCTTTACTGTCCATCACCCATAGTGGATAATGCTTAAAAAGATAAAAAGTTATAGACACTGAAGTGCCTTGAGAAAATTGTACCACACTGATTCATTTATTTATTTATTTTTATTTCATATAGAAATAAATGAAATCAGTCCTGGAGAAATCCAGAAAAAGTCATGGGTTGAAAGTCACATGTCATGAGTTTCGATTTCAAATCTGAATAGAAATTACAGTACATCCTGAAATTGCTAGAAATACAGCATTCACATTGATAGATGCTCAAACAGTCAGTATACCGATGTACAATATGGTCAGTAATCATTCTCTATTCACATAGACGCATTTACAAACCAAATTCCAAAAAAGTTGGGACACTGTACAAATTGTGAGTAAAAAAGAAATATAATAATTTACAAATCTCACAAAATTATATTTTATTTAACAACATATGCTCCCATTCAGACATCGTCTCTTTCAGGGAAGACCTTGCATCTTCCAACATGACAATGCCAGACCACATACTGCATCAATTACAACATCATGGCTGTATAGAAGAAGGATCCGGGTACTGACATGGCCAGTCTGCAGTCTAGATCTTTCATCCATAGGAAACATTTGGAGCATAATAAAGAGGAAGATGTGACAAAGAAGACCTAAGACAGTTGAGCAACTAGAAGCCTATATTAGACAAGAATGGGACAAAATTCCTATTACTAAACATGAAAAGCTTGTCTCCTCAGCCCCCAGACATTTACAGACTGTTTAAAAAGAAGAGGGGATGCCACACAGTGGTAAACATGGCCTTGTCCCAACTTTTTTGAGATATGTTGATGCCATGAAATTTAAAATCAACTTATTTTTCCCTTAAAATTATAAATTTACTCATTTTAAAATTTTTATGTCATCTATGTTGTATCTTGCATAAATTATTGAAATTTGAAACTTCCACCATGAGAGAACACCAGAATTCAAATAAATTATATTCCTATTTTTTGCGTATCTTTTACTTTTTTTAGTGGATGGTCTCATTCTGTTTGTGACAATGTATGCTATGAAACCATGCTGTTTTTTACTACCGAGACAAACAGTACTGTACCCAAAGAATGAGATGTAAACAAAGGAATTAACATCCACATTACAACACTGTTGCTTGGTTGCACTAACAGTACTCTTTGTGATGTCGTTCAGGGGCCCCTTACCTTTCAAACTAAACTGAGATTTACAGCTGTGGATGTGTTGTTTTGATATGTACTGCTTACATTTAGCAAATACATTCCTCATAAGCTTCCCATTTGAGAAACAGTGATCTGTCGTCAATGCTTGAGGCTTAGATCTTTAGAATGATATATAGTTTGTAATAGATGTATCGGTTTCGCTGACTAATTGCCAATACTTGATTACTGGAATAATCGGTTATCGGCAAAAAAATCATTTTTTTATTATGCAGTGTGATAGCGGCCTCTAGTGGTTGAAATCACTGACAGCATGTGCTATTTCTTCAGACACGTGATGCTGCACACTGAACATAGCGAAAAACTTCAGACCCTGATTTAAATGCAGCTGACAGAAACTCCTGCCGTGCCACAGAGCACCATTCACAGAGTTTTCCATTAAGTTACATTATTTTCACCCCAATCATTGTTAATGTACATAATGAATTGTACTATATTGAGCATTTCCATTGAACAGTTTGTCTTTCTGTGGCTCTATTAAACTCTGTATGCTTCATTGATAGAGCTATAATATGGATCACTCTTTCTATTTTGCTCCGTTATTTTTTAAACACTGACCTTCAAACTTATCTATGCCTCGCTGTTCATTCTTGAGGTAAACTTGTGTCCATTTGGTGATTAAATAAACTGTTTTAGAGTGTGTGTGTTACCATTGAGATCTCCTAGGCTCAGCGCTGCTCCAGACTGCAACCAAATGACTTATTATTGTAAGCGGTTCATGTTGCCCAACTCATAAGCTCTGCCATTTCTTTTGCATTTGAGAAACTTCAAATGAATGAAACGGAAGCTAAACTAAACCACGCTACATTTCAGCTGGGCCGCACACTTTATCAGCTCAGACTACAATGAAAACAAACTTGTGCCCAGAACAGCTTTACTCGGGAACCAAAGTAAATTTTGTGACACTGTTACAGCACAGATGAAACAGTGCTGCAAGATCCCATAACTATTTCCAGTACTTAAAAGCTCTAAGATTTTCCAGTTTGAATGTTACTTTAATGGGATGAACAAAATATAATTTGTGGTAAACAAACATCAAATCACAATTATAAACAGTAGACAGCAGCAGAGGAACACTCATTAGCTTATAAGTCATTCCTTTCTACGTTTTCTCTATATTTTGACATTATAAAATTGTTGTAGAATCAAAGGATTCTCCAGTTATGAAGTTTCCCATTCACTTTGATTCTCACTCTGTAACTGTGATAATGAACTGGGTAAATTAAAAACTGACATTGATGATCTTCTAGTAGAAGGGATACAGAGGAACTGGAACAAAGAAGTCACAAGACAAAAGAAGAATGAGAAATGTCGAGGAAAACCGGACAGAATGTCAACTGATGGAACAGCAGTGTATTAACAGAATTGAATTGATTGTGATGAACAGTACTACTAAATAAATAGAAACAGAACTGCAGCAAATTATATTACACTGAATATTAAAACAGATAATATTGCACAGAATTTGAAGTATTACATTGCACTACAGTACAGGGTCCAGTTTAATAACAAAGGGTCCATGTGTCAGACACTTCACTATCTTGAGGCCACGAGATAACTTATCTTGAGGCCACGAGTTAGTTATATATATATATATTTTTTTTTTGACAAAGTGGGACCATAGGGGCTCCGTACAAATGTCTGTCACAAAACCTAAAAAAAAAAAAAAAAAAAAAACTTAAAAGGCACTAATGAGATATACATTGTTAGAATTTGCTCAACAGTTAGGACTGACACGTATATATGTTTTTTTTGCTAACTACAATGTAACAGTTCTCCTGTTTTTTTATTTTTTATGTAGCACTAAGTAAAAGTTAACGGGATAGGTGTTACAACATGATGATTCTGCTAGGAAGTGCATTTTGCAACAATGTTATTGTTTATCTTATCATAAAATAAAACGATAAAATAAACTTATTTTAAAGTCTCTGGGTAATTTATGAGTAAAGTTACTATTTTATTTATTCCTGAACCTGCATTGTGAAGATCCACAGCAGCAACGACTCAGCTGAACTGATTTTGATACTGATGGGAAGAAATACTGAAGTTTCTATTGCATCTGATAAGTAATAGCGGTAAGTGTGATATTTATATATTGCCTTTGCTTGTGGGAAACAAAGATGTGAATAGAGGTTTAGTGTATATTCTTTAGTCAGAATAATTTTTCAACAAAATCACTATTATAAAATATCATATCATCAAGAAATATTTTGTCAGAACAAAGAAGACCTGGGTGGAACTGTGCATTATCGAGGCCATTCTCATCCCAAGACGTCATATACTGACACTTTTGACATTTCGTCAACACCCTACGCACATGGCACCCTCTAGCGTCAATATTAGACGCAGATAAATATGGGCCAGAAGGCCTTTAGCGGTCTAACCCTAACCCTAACCCTATTGACACTAGGGGGTGCCATGTGCGTAGGATGTTTACGAAATGTCAAAAGTGTCAATATATGATGCCTTGGGATGAGAATGCGTAAGCATTACCTTTGCAAGGTCTGAGTAGATTCACGCCTCTCAGGATTGGCTTGTCCAAATGAGAACAGCTGAAATTCCAAGCAGGAGGTTGGAAATACTGGAGACATTTACGACGCTTTGTGTGAGAGCATGGTAATTTAAATATGGAACTCGACTGGGTGTTAGTGCAAAATTACTTAATATTCTCAGTTCACTAATATATTGCCTATGTACCAACATATACACTCTCAGTTAGATCATCCGAAGACGAATTCATAGAGACCAAACATGGTAAGGTTACATGATTAAGTGGTTCTATCATAAACATTCATAATACAGTGTACAATACAAAGTAAAATATACAAAAATAGCAATAATGAATTGTGAGTTGTGCTCCGCCCACATTCATTTGGGCAATAAAACCAGTGATCTCAGCACAGCTTCTTCTAGTGGACACTATGGGTGTCTAAAGCATGTGTGAAAACACATAAAATCCATTAGACCACAACGCCCATGACATCATAAGGCATCAGAAGTACAAGAGGTATTTTATTTGTTTATATAATTTTTTTTATTCTTGTATACATCCCTCCCAGCACCAACAACAGCAACAGGAACAAGGCACTAAATGAACTGTACCAGCACATCTGTGAGCAGCAGACTGCCCAACCTGATGCTTTTCTCATTTTAGCTGGGGATTTCAACCACGCTGACTTAAAGAGTGTGTTCCCAAAAATACACCAACACATAGACTTTCCAACACAGGTAAACAACATTCTGGTCTTTGTTTACACCACCCAGAGAGGAGCTTACAAGGCCCTACCCCTCCCCATCTTGGCACCTCAGACCACATCACTGTCAATGCTAATGCCTGCATACAGTCTATTTGTTAAAGTGGCCAAACGAGTACACAAACCAATACAAGTGTGTCCAGAAGGGTCGTCAGAGGCACTGTTTTGACACCACTGACTGGAATATGTTTAAGCAGGCTGCCACATACAATAACACCACAGACCTCCAAGAGTACTCAGAGACTGTCACTGCCTACATGACCAAGTGTATTGATGATGTAACAGTCACAAAGACCATCACTGTCTGGGCCAACCACATGCCATGGATGACGGAGAGGTGTATAGACTACTGATGTGGAACACTGCCTTTAGAGCTGGAGATTCTGACGCTCGTGTGTTTAGGGAAAGCACAAGGAGAGGGTAGGATCCAATTGCAAAGGTATGTTTAATAAACAAAAAGGGTAAATACAAAATAAACAGTCCAGGATGACAAACCAAACAAAACAAAAGAGGAAACCGGATGAAACGGGAACTCTGAGGAACGAGAAGGTAAGAGGAAGTCTCGGGAGACGAGAACATAGGTACACATAGGGTAAGGACTCCATACAAACAACAGAGAAGGACAGCTATATATAAGGAGCCTAATGACAAAGGATTGTCAGCACCTGTGTGATTTAATTGGAGTGCAATTACTGTGAAGACAGGACCGGATTAGAGGAATTAAAGTGCCTATGGTGAAGTGCCTAAGGAGAAGTGAGCTCACTAGGGAACACCCAGGAAAACAGAGACTGACAGTGTGACATTACCCCCTCCCCTACAATGCAGCTGCCAGATGCTCCACCTGAAACCCAGGAAAACCCAACAGAAAAGGAGGTAGGAGGGAGGTGGAGCGGCGGCGGACTAGGGGGAGGGACAGAGGGTCAGAAAACAGAGACAGGAGAACCAGATATAACGGAAAGGCAAAGACAGGACAACCAGGTTAAATGGAAAGACAAAGACAGGACAACAAGGTAAAATGGAAAGACAGAGACAGGACAACCAGGTAAAATGGAAAGACAAAGACAGGAGAAGTGTAACACAAAACAAGGATTCCAGGAGGGTGGTGGACCGGCGGAGGATCAGGGGGAGGGACGGAGGGCCAGGTCCAAAGAAGGAGACAGATAGAAAGCAAAAGAAAACAAAAACATGGGTCCATAAAGGACATCACGTGACTCTGGAGGGTCAACGGTGA
The DNA here is from genome assembly GCF_003368295.1 of Carassius auratus. NCBI lineage: Eukaryota > Metazoa > Chordata > Actinopteri > Cypriniformes > Cyprinidae > Carassius > Carassius auratus. The sequence goes on along the minus strand of NC_039280.1, from coordinate 24,028,585 downwards.
CTAACCCTGACTCTGGAAGGTCGACGGTGACTAACCCTGACTCTGGAGGGTCCATGACCATCTGACTCCACTCTGGAGGGTCAACCGGAAACTGACTCAACTCTGGAAAGTCAACAGGCACCTGACTTGACTCTGGAAGGTCAACAGGAATCTGACTTGATTCAGGAGGAACAACTGGAACATGACTAGACTCTGGATGGTCAACAGGAACTAGCCCTGACTCTAGAGGGTCAACGGTAACTAACCCTGACTCTGGAAGGTCGACGGTGACTAACCCTGACTCTGGAGGGTCCATGAACACCTGACTCGACTCTAGAGGGTCAACCGGGAACTGACTCAACTCTGGAAAGTCAATGGGCACCTGACTTGACTTGGGAAGGTAAACAGGAATCTGACTTGACTCCAGAACGACCTCAGGCACCGCCTCGGCCTCCGGAACAGCATCGGGAGCAGCATCGGACACCGCATCGGGAACGGCCTTGGGCACCACCTCGACCTCCGGAACAGCATCGGTCACCGCCTCGGCCTCCGGAACAGCATCGGGCACCGCCTCGGCCTCAGGCACCACCTCGACCTCCGGAACAGCATCGGTCAACGCCTCGGCCTACGGAACAGCATCGGTCACCGCCTCGGCCTCTGGAACAGCATCGGGCACCGCCTCGGCCTCCGGAACAGCATCGGGCACCGCATCGGGAACGGCCTCGGGCACCGCCTCGACCTCTGGAACGGCCTCGGGCACCGCCTCGACCTCTGGAACGGCGACGGCAGCTGCCCACTCGGGAATGTCCTCCTGGACGGCAGCGGTCCGCTCGGGAACGTTCTCCAGGCTTTGAGGAACGGTAGACGCCTGTCTCCTCCTCCTCCTCCCACCATGATGGCGAGTTGGTAGCACCTTGTCTGGAGACTCAGGCGTTGAGTCGGCCATCTTGTGCTGTGGCTCTGAGCTGGTGGCCATCTTGTGCTGTGGCGCTGGAATGGTTGGCACTCTGTGCTTTGGCGCTGTGCTGGCTGCCAGCGTGACAGAGATGAGGTGGGCCTGAGGAAAGTTAGGGCCAACCCATCCCGTGGCATCAGAGAGGCTAAGAGACAGTGCTCCAGGATAGCCCATTGATTCAGCAATAGTAGAGAGACTCTGAGCTTGTGGCGGGGGATACAGACCATTACGTATTACAAGCCCCCACTGTGGACCTGTAACAGCATCAGATCCCGGCTGAACAAGCTGAATGCCTTCTTTGCTCGCTTTGAGGAACAAAACCACAAGAAGACTTCACCTCCTCCCAGTGACCAGGTGATGATGCTATCCCCAGGCAGCATGAAGAAATCCCTCAGCAGGATCAACGGACGTAAAGTGCGTGTCACAGAAATCAGTTAATTCTCAACACAAAGAGACTATTTCAACTAGATATCACACTATAGAGAGCGTGTCTGTTCCCCAAACTAGAAAATACCAAAAATTACCAAACCAATTTAAGAATAAAAATTTAATTGAGGTTCAACAAATAAAAACAAACAAATGATAAAGCTTGGCTAATTTAATATCAGGTCCCCATTTAACAAAATCACTTTTTGTGAATGATATGATCACTGATCATAACCTAGACATGCTCTGTTTGACAGAAACCTGGCTAAAACCTGATGATTACATTATTCTATCCCCAAGATTACTGTTATAAACATGAGCCATATCCAAAAGGTAAAGTACTAGTGGACTCTGTCGAAATGGCTAAACAAAGGAAACATGGAAAGTATGGTAGATGCGATGTGGTCTGGGGAGTCGCAATCTTACTGCCACTGGGTTGACAACCTTTGTGATGGGGAAAGGTCCCACAAAGCGAGGAGCCAACTTTCTATTCTCTAGTCGAAGGGGCAGATCTTTAGAAGCCAGCCAAACTTGTTGTCCCATCCGATACTGAGGTACAGGTGAGCTGTGTTTATCTGCCCACTTCGTATAGTTAGCGGAGGTATGGAGGAGTGCCTGCCTGGCTCGTCTCCAACACCTCACCAGAGCAAATGCAGATGAAACTGTAACTTCAGATTCTTGAGATGAGAATAGAGGTGGTTGATAACCATAGATGGTTTGGAAAGGTGTCAAGACTGTAGAAGAGAAAGGAAGTGAATTGTGAGCATAATCAACCGATACCGTGTTCTTAGCCCATGAGGTTGGGTCCCGAGCACACAGGAGGCGAAGTCAAGTCTCTAACTCCTGATTGAAGCATTCTGTCTGCCCATTTGTTTGGGGGTGGAAACCCGAGGAGAAGCTTACTGAGATGCCAAGCTGTTTACAAAATTCCTTCCAGAAAAGGGCTGTAAATTGTGGACCATGATCTGAAACAATGTTGCGAGGGAGTCCATGGAGACGGAAAACATGTTGAACCATAATTTCAGCTGTTTCTTTTGCTGAGGGCCGTTTGGGTAGTGGAATGAAATGAACCAATTTTGAAAACCGATCCACAACAGTCAAGACGGCGGTATTTCCAGAGGATAAGGGAAAACCAGTGACAAAATCAATGGAAATATGAGACCAGGGGCGTCTTGGTATGGATAGTGGATGGAGAAGTCCACTGGGGGGTTTTCTAGATGTTTTAGACCGTGCACAATCAGGGCAAGCAGCAACAAGCTCCTGGACATCCTTTCTTAGAGATGGCCACCAGAAGTGCTGTTCCACTACAAATGTGGTCCGGGTAGTATCATGATGACAGGACAAGTGTGAGGAGTGCAAGGGCATAACTTTGGGTCTACCATTGGGGGGGTTAAATGTTTTAAACTTTAGTTAGTGTGTAATGTTGTTGTTAGAGAATAAATAATATCTGTAAAATTCTAAAGTTCTAGTTCCTGCAGTAATGACATCACTAAAACAGTTTTTTGACTAACCTCCGCCCACATGAATACACTAAAAAAGGGGGCGTGGTCTTGTTGCGCACCGACGGAGAAGGAGGAAGAGATGCGCTTGTGTTTGTCGCAATGCCGTCGAAACGCTGTTATTTTCATCTCGGGAGTCCAATCACCAATCACCAATCACCACACAGCAGCCACGAGTCAGATTGGAGGGACGTCAACTCCCCCTTGGACTGATTGGCTAGAGGCACAGCTGTCAATCTAGAATTTGCGGGCATTGGTGACGCTTAAGTCTGCCCTGATTTACATGAAACTCAAACTGCAACTTTTAGAAACGCAAGCGCAGAACTTGGAAACAAGAGCAAACGGGAAAAAACCACAAGCACAAAAAAATTACAAATGAGCAGGAAACCTGATTTTGTTTGAGATTTGGAAAATTTTTAATTCTTGTTTCAGTTTTGTGCAATAGAATTTTAAATGCATTTACATTTTTGATTTACGCTTATTATTTTCCGATCAATGACTGCGCTTTTTGTTATTTAAAAAATAACAAACGGTTTTGTGTGTTATTATTTTACACGTGTTTTTAAATATTTTTTCGCTCTGTGACTGCAATACATTTGGCGGGATTATAATCCCATACATGCCTCTATTCCCCACCAGTTTTGAGAAACGCTGAGCTAATTTAACTGCTAACTTAGCAATAGAGGTAGGTACCGCTTGGTCAGGTTTTTTTTTTTTTTTTGGCTGGTGTCGACCAAAAATAAAAAATCATCGTCTGGCTGCCTTTCAGAGTCATTTTCATCTTTCTGTCAGCTTTCTCCAACCATTCATCCCAGCAACTGTGCAAGATAGTGCACAAACCTCATAGAGAAAGCGGGTAATACCCAAACCTCTTTTACTGTCTATGGTAATACCAAGTAGTCGGTGCGGGGGGTACATTACAGATTATTTAAAATATGATACTATCTTTCTTGCTGACAAATGAAATTAATAAAGACAACGAACAAAAGTATCAATTCTGAATATTACATATTTATTTTAATCTGAATGATGTGATGGGGAGGGGGTTATATTAGCTGGATTTGATTTTTGAGGGTCAGTGAGCTCTCAGATTTCATAACAATCGCCATAATGAACGACATCAGGGTGAGTGATTAATGACAGAATTTTCCTTTTTGGTTGAACCATCCCTTTAATTTTCAGCACATACAGACTTGTTAATCTATATTTCATACTATAGAGACTGTGTCTGTGTCCTTAACTAGAAATGGAAATTACGTACTAAACAAGATTAAGGCTAATAATTAAATTGATGTTTAACAAATAAAAAACTATCATAATACAGACAAACAGATGAAGCTCAGCTTAATGAATATTAGATCACTTTTCTAATAAAGCATTTTTTGTAAATTATATGAAAAACATATAATACGTAAATGTGTTCGTTTTGCCGGAAACCTGGCAAAAGCCAGATGATTACATTACTTTAAATGAGTCTACCCCCCCAATATTACTTTTATAAACACAAGCCACATCCAAAAGGAGGTGTGGCTATAATTTTATTGTAATATTTTGTCAGGGCTTAGTCACTAGCCATAAGAGGACTTAGCAGAAGATGGGCATCTTTATATATCTCCCACCACTGGACTTTCCATCCACCAGCTGTCACTCCAGTGTGTCCACTTCCATCAGAGAGGGGCTGATGTGAGAGACTTCTGCAGGAGATGCTGTTCCTTCTTCTTCTCATTCTTCTCTGATTATGGGTCATCAGAGGGCTGGGGCTACCAATGATTACAGATGGAAGGAGCATACAGTCAATGTGATGATACTAGAGAATTTGACTCCAGTGGTCCCAAGTTTAGAGGTCCCAGAGGTCCCTGAGCTACCTGCTCTAGAAAAGTCTGCCACAGAACAGCCACAGAGGCCTTTACAGACCCGCCCAATCTCACTGCTGCTAACATAGTCAAGAAGGCCACCTTTTGCCTTTCATGGCTGTCTTTCATGGTGGATGTCTTTCATGCATGGACCACTTCAATATTTGCTCTAGCTTCCTAGGAGCCTGCTTTGAGTTTACTCCAGAGCCCAGCCCTATCCAGGAGCCTTTAGAGTCCACTCAAAAGCCCGCTCCAGTCCAGGAGCCTTCAGAGTCTGCTCAGGAGCCTTCAGAGTCCACTCAAGAACCTACTCTAATCTGGGGGCCCCTTAGAATCCACTCCAGACTTACTCCAGCCCAGGAGGCTGCTTTAAAAACAGTTCTGGCCCAGATGAACACTTCAGGTTCTGCTTTGGCCATAGGGACTCTCTTAAAGATCCAGAGTCTCCAGTTCCTTCCTGGCATTCCATTCCTTCTCCACCAGGGCCTGCCTGTTAGGCCCTGATGTGACATAAAGCCAAGTAGTAGTAGTAGTAGTAGCCCTTTATTGTCACAAGTCACAAGTACCAACGAAATTAGCCATCAACCTGACCATACATACAATATGACAAGGGGGTAGACAGGACAGGAAGACAGGGAGTTGAGGAAGAAATACAGCATAACATTAGGAAAGTGAGGAGAAAGAAAACAACACCCAGACTACACTCATATTGGGAGTACAGTGTGAGAACAGAAAAAAAACACTTCAGCAACAAAGCACATAACCAATACAAACACATGACTTTGCAACTGGGTACAGAAATTGGGGGGGGGTCGAGGAAATCCAGCGCAGACATGTAGCCATCCGAATTCCGTATCCTAGCGGCCGCGTGCCAGTGGAACGAGGCTGCGCAGTGGGATCAATTCCTGCATGGGTTATCCGACCATGTTCAAAAGAGACATGTTTCTCTCGAATCGAGAGAATGCGGTCGGTCCCGTCGACAACCACGAGCCCATGCAGGTGGGTAGAGCTCAGCTGTCCTGGAGGGAGAGGGAATGGCGGAGGTCCCAAGACTATGTTTGTATACTGTGGAGGCTCGGAACACAACATCTTCTCATGCCCGGTTAAAAGAGCCAGCCCGGTAGTAGACTTGAGGCTACTATCGGGTGGGATCTCCGCTGGGAAGTCCTCAACTACATCATTGTAGCAGAAATGAGTCGAATCAGACAAATCAAAGAGTCTATCAGAGCTGTGTGCATTGAAACGAGAGCCGAATTCCTCAGGAAGTCATAAATCAGTTCTAGTGCCACAAGAACCAAGCAAGATAACCAACCAACCAACTTGTTCACACAACAGCTTTCAACATTAACACCAATATAACAATTATTGACAATTTTAATTCGAAGAAGAGATTGTCAAATTTATTGTTCGTGATTGGAATGCAACGCTGGACATCACATGTAAACCCAGGAGATCAAGTTAAATACTTGCATTGACTACCCCCCCCCCCCCCAGCCAGTGAAACCAGACTGAAATTCCTAAGGGGGAAGGGCTTTAAACCTTTGTCTTCACAGAAAAGTCCCTTTGCCAGAGAATGGCAAAGAAACTGCTTTTTATACATTATATATGGATCAGAATGAACTCAAAAAAGACTTATGAATGAATCATTCCATTGCTTAACTCCATATTCATTTACGTGTAACCCACACATTTGACTATCATGTATAATCACTTATTGTGTATGTCTTTTGATAACTATAGGATACCTAGTCATGTCTAGTATTCAAATAATCGCATTTTCTTGCTTGATATTGTCCTGACAATCATTTATTTGTAAAATATATCATAATCATGTTATAGGAATCATGTCCAAAATTAGACCCTGTGAGGCAAGAACCACATGCTTGGTAAGATAAACAATGATTTATGATACCCCAGACCCCAGGACCATATCTGATTGGTCAAGGCAACATTTGAGGGGTGGCCAACAAGGAAGTTTAAAAACTTTGGACACGATTAAATCTTGCTTTTTAGTTCTAGCATTGCTTGTGCTATCAGTCATGCCTTGCTTTTAGTTCTAGTCTGCCTGCTGCTATTAGCCATGTCGGCTTTTAGTCTGCCTTTAGTTCCAGCCTTGCTCGTGCTATCAGTCATGCCTGCTCTTAGCTTGTAGCTTTGCTACCTAGCTTTAGCTTGTAGCATCTAGCCATGCGGTTAGTCATCATGGTTCTTTGAGCGCGGTTCCAGCGTGCCTGCCTGCTGCTACTTATGCCACAATGAGAAGGAACACAACCTAGTCTCGTCAAACTTTATTTCTTTCCTTTTCCGTTTGAGAGTTTCGTGTTCTGAGTTAAGTTTTGTAACGTCCATTCAACTTCAACCAGCGAACACGACTCTGCACTTTCAGCCAACGCCCAACAACCACGGGCTTCCCAAGACATCACTTCACTACTGAACTTCAAGCCAATCAGCGACACCGGGATACCCCTTTCAACTGGAGTCCCTTTCACAGCAAACTAAGGCAACGTATTCCCAGATATTTGTTGTGCTGGTGTATCTAATATAATTTTAACCCCATTGAGAAACTCAATGCGAGCGCTAATTACGTGATTGATGGTTGTTCATGTCTATGCAATTTAACGTATTGCTGTTAACTTGGGATTCCATATTTCCATTCTCTTAAACTCATCTTTCCCTAACTTTCGACCTTCCTGCAACTTTTGTGAATGTGTGTGTGCGTGCGTTTATATGTTAGATTAGTTTATATGTCTTAGATTTATCTAATAAAGCCTTATTCATATTGAAAAGAGAAGTATCTTGTGTTTTGTGCTTACAAGTTAATGTCTTAAACTGCCGATCTTGTTACTGTGCTAATTGATAGTGTTTTCACTATAGTTTGGATATTAGTATTCAGCGCAGATTTGATGTTAAACGGCTCGTTCACTGAACCGCAGGCGCGTCTCCGTGAACAGCCGTGAAACAGTGATTCTGTTCAAATTCCCTTTAAAATCTTAAATGATTCCCTTTGAGCTAAATTGACCTGTTTCCCTTACATCATCGACCCACCTTCTGGTGAACCTGCAGTGGAAGAATCACTCTCACCAATGTCACGCCCCTTCTGGACTCTGGAGCCGAAGGTAATTTCATCGATTCTTCCCTTGTACATCACCTGAACATTCCTGTCTTGCCTGTGTCTCTCCCCATCCATGTCACTGCACTCAACGGCCAGGAACTGCCTCACGTCACCACACAGAACCCATCACACTACTCACTTCTGGAAATCATCGCGAAACCATATCCTTTTTTCTCATGGACTCCCCTGTGCTCCCATTGTGTTAGGTCACCCCTGGTTAACTAAACATAATCCACGAGTGGAATGGGGTTCCAACACAGTCACATTGTGGAGTGAAAGTTGTCATGAGTCTTGTCTTGTTTCTGCTTGTCCTGTTGTCCCTGTTTCTGTCTTTCAGAAGGAGAACATGGTTTTGCCAAACGTGCCCGTAGAGTATCTGGACCTGAAGGAAGTGTTCAGTAAGTCCCGAGCTGCTTCTCTTCCTCCACATCGTCCCTACGACTGTGCCATAGATTTAGTGTCAGGTAAGTCTCCGCCTAAGGGCAAATTATACTCTCTTTATATACCTGAGAGGGAGGCCATGGAGAAATACATTTCTGATTCCTTAGCATCTGGGTTCATCCGTCCTTCCTCTTCTCCAGTGGGGGCAAAATTCTTTTTGTGGGTAAGAAGGATGGTTCTCTGCGACCTTGCATTGATTACCGAGAGCTGAACAATATCACTATAAAGAACACCTATCCTTTACCACTCATGTCTTCAGCTTTCGAGAGGTTGCAGGGAGCATCCGTATTCACAAAATTGGATTTACGTAATGCTTATCATTTGGTCCGTATCAGGAAGGGGGATGAACGGAAAACCACCTTTAATACCTCTAGAGGGCATTTTGAATACTTGGTGATGCCGTTCGGGCTCTCCAACTCACCCTGGGTTTTCCAAGCACTCGTTAATGACGTGTTGAGAGATATGGTAGATCAGTTTATATATGTTTACCTGGATGACATACTGATTTTTTCTCCATCTCTCCAGGAACACGTTCAACACGTCAGACGAGTGCTCCAGAGGTTACTTGAGAATGGGCTTTTTGTCAAGGCAGAGAAATGTGTATTCCATGCACAGTCTGTCCCTTTCCTAGGATATATCGTCTCGTCCGAGAGAATATGTATGGACCCTGAAAAGGTTAAGGCTGTGATAGATTGGCCATCGCCAGATTCCCGTAAGGCCCTACAGCGGTTTCTGGGGTTCGCCAATTTCTATCGGCGTTTCATTCGCAATTGCAGCCAACTAGCCTCACCTCTGACAGCCTTGACCTCTCCAAGTACTCCGTTCAGGTGGTAGGCGCAGCTGAGGCTGCGTTCAATAACCTCAAAAGTCACTTCATTTCGGCTCCCATTCTTGTGGCCCCTGATCCCACATGGCAGTTCTTGGTGGAGGTCGACGCGTCAGAGGTGGGGGTAGGAGCAGTGTTGTCCCAATGTGCTGCTCGGACGATAAGGTACATCCTTGTGCGTTTTTCTCTCATCGATTATCTCCTGCTGAACGTAATTATGACATAGGCAATAGAGAGTTGTTGGCCGTCAAAGAGTGGTGTCACTGGCTGGAAGGTTCAGGGGTACCTTTTATTGTTTGGACCGATCATAAGAATTTAAAGTACATTAGAACTGCCAAAAGACTCAATTCCAGGCAGGCTCGGTGGGCACTTTTTTTCGGTCACTTTGAAAGGCACTTCTTTATCACGTCTTTTTGATCCCTCCGCCCGCCCGGTGACTCCCGAGTGTATTTTACCTGAGAAGTTAGTGGTATCAGCACTCGTATGGGAGGTCGAGTCGAAGGTCAAGACGGCCTTACAAGGGGTAACGTCTCCGTCCGGTTGTCCACCGAACCGTTTATTTGTGCCGGAGGAGTTAAGGTCCGAGGTTGTCCAGTGGGGTCATTGTTTTAATGTAGCTTGTCACCCAGGGATAAGTAGAACTAATGGGTTGATTAAACAATGATTCTGGTGACCAGGTATGGCTCTTGACGTCCGCGATTTTGTTTTGGCTTGCTCAGTTTGCACCAGTGGTGTCATCTAACCGGTCTCCTGATGGGCTTCTTCAACCGCTGTCTATCCCTTCGAGACCCTGGTCCCACATCGCACTAGATTTTGTTACCGCCCTCCCGCCCTCTAATGGCATGACGGTCGTTTTGACCATAGTGGACCGATTCTCGAAGGCAGCACATTTCATTCCCTTGCCCAAATTACCTACAGCAAAGGAGACAGCGGTCACTGTCCTAGATCACGTCTTTCGGCTTCATGGCCTCCCAGTTAACGTGGTTTCTGACAGGGGATCTCAATTCATACCCATATTTTGGAAAGAATTGTGTAAATTGCTAGGAGCATCAGTTAGCTTGTCTTCGGGTAATCACTTTCTCCGTTGCAGTGCAGTTTAGGTTACTAGCCACCAGTTTTTCCCAGTTTGGAATCTGAAGTCATGGTCCCCTACGCTCACGCGTTTGTCCAGAGGTGCCACCGCACCTGGACCAGAGCCCGCGAGACTCTGCTCCGGTTGAGGGAACGCACTTAGGCCAAGGCTGATCGCCACCGGTCAAAGCCTCCCATTTATGTTGTGGGTAAAAAGGTGTGGCTTTCTACCAGTAACATTCCTCTGCGCTCCTTCTAAATTATCTCCCAAATTTACTGGTCTGTTTTCTATCACCAAAATCATAAGTCCAGTGAGAGTCCGCCTCAAACTACCTCCAGCATATAGGAGGATACACCCTGCCTTTCATGTGTCCAAAATTAAACCCGTGTTTTATGCACATATTAATCCGCCCACCCTGGTTCCCCTGCCGCCGCGTCTCGTAGATGGGGAACCGACTTATTCGGTTAATCGTATTCTGGACTCGAGACGGTGGGGAAGAGGATTCCAGTACCTGGTGGACTGGGAAGGTTGGAGAGGAGAGGAGTTGGGTACCTGCTAGGGACATATTGGATCACTCCCTTATTGATGAATACAATCAGCAGGTAGGCCCTTCTGGGAACTCCATGAGGAGCTCTTGGGGGGGGGGGTACTTTCACGGTTGGTAAACTGTGATCTTTGGGTGTTTGCACTTTGTGGTGAAGTCTGTGTGTTTCGCATCTGCACTGATTAGTTTGTGGGCATCTCCGTTAATTGTCATCAGCAGCAGCTGTCACTCATTACTCATTCCCTATATATTGGCTTGTCTCACGTCCTGTGTTTGTGAGATCATTGTTTTATGTCGCTTACCCTGTTTGTTTGGCTTCAGTGTTGTCTGCGTTGGATGTTCGTGTTTTCCCGGAACCTCATCCACTCTACGCACTTCCACTCAGCCACAAATACTTACCTTCGGCTCTATTCCCCGCAGTTCCTGTGCCATCCTCTCCTGCTGCTGTGGAAGATTTTTATTGGTCAATATGTAAACTAATCAGGCATAATCAATGTGACTCTAGCCATTTATGTATCAAGCTATTCTACTGTTATAATCATGCAATTGACAATATGTAGAGGCCTGCCTGAGAATGGAATGTGCAGAGAGTGCAGGGGTATAGTATATGGTGCATCTGCACACTCTATTTGGACATATGACAAAATATATGATCAGACCTCCTTGGTGCAGACATTACCAAAATACAGCATATAGTAAAGTTGGACACCCTGTTTTGGCATAAGACAAAATATATAATTAGGCCTCCTCGTTTCACTTAAAGTAAATTCTACATCCTTAAAGCAAGCTGGAGACAGCCATAAAAGGTGTAAAAGAGTTGATGAACAGAACCATATGTATGAGATGTATTGAACATGGGCACGTCTTCAGAAGCACTGTATAAAATCGAGGACCCACACAGACTCGACAGACTGTTCTGCAGAGCTTTCTCGGTTTTATTTTTTCATGAAAATAAAATCTTTCTTACGGAAACAAAACCCAGCGATAGTGTGATTTCTCAGATCCATGGCAGACGAAAATACACTACACTGCCTTCTCACCGTCATCATCCGGATTCCTCACCACCTCACCACCATCTTGGATTGTTGTCTTCCCAGCATCATTGTCTTTCCTTGTTTGTTCATTTATTTTCATTAAATAATCTAACTCGCTATTGTTTCCAGTCCTTCCTTCACCCCACCGTCAAACAATGATCGTCTTTGGTCTTTGGCAGGTTTGGGGCCAGGTACAACTGGGTTTCGCTGTCATGGTAGGCCACCACATCTGGAATGTGTGTCTTTGTGTGGGGTGTTGCTTTCCCAAAACCTGACATTGACAATGTCTTTAAGTCTGTAGACTTGGCTTGACTCGCTGATGGGTTAGTTCAAGAGCACATCCACTTCCCTCTGTTTGGGATTGATGTGCAGTAGGATGGGGATACCCGGAGAGTAGGCCAGGTGTATTTGTAGAGGGTCAGCTGGCGTGGTGATGGCGGAAGCTTCCTCAGTTATTACAAGGCTTAAGGGTATCATGTACGGTGGGATTCTACCTGTGGTTAGGCTATCACTGGAGGAGCTAACCTCCCACAGCATGTCTGTTGTTAGCGCTGTAACCAGCTGAGTCTGGGCAAAGTCAATCTGGAAGATAGGTTTCATGGAGTTCACGGCTTGGTTTGCTGCATTGACACTGGACATACCAATGTTAAACAGAGCTCTGGCGGCAGCAGCGTCTCCGAGCAAAGCTTTTTCACGTTGGCTGAGAGGTGGTTAAGCAAAGGAGGTGTCAGAAGCCCGCATGTCTGCTATGTTGGTCTTTATAGACAGCGACAGTGGCGTAAGCGGCTCTGAGGTAGGCAGTTTAGCTTGTAAAGTTCTTATGCTGTGTGTAATCACTTTAACCTTCAAAGGGGGTGGGTGGGTTGGGAGTGACCACAGCCTGTTGTTTAGTGCGCCAGTTTTGGCAAGGTTGTAAGTTTGATCATTTAAGTCAGGGTTGCCCAACCCTGCTCCTGGCGATCGACTGTCCTGCAAAGTTTAGCTCCAATCCTTATCAAACACAGCTGAAGCAACTTATTAAAGTCTTCAGGCTCACGTAAAAATTAAAGGCAGGTGTGTTTCATTAGGGTTGGAGCCAAACTTTGCAGGACAGTCGATCGCCAGGAGCAGGGTTGGACACCCCTGATTTAAGTCCTTGTCTAGACCTGGTAGCTTCGAATATCCTTTTACCTTCTTCCAGTAAACAGTCACATTGTGTGTTTTTGTGATTTTATCACCTTTTCAGAAGCTCTGATGCTCTGCATGGTCAACTATCACCTGTATGCTAATGCGTGTGTATATGGGTTGCGTAGGCAATGTATAATATTTATAATAGGCTATGAAAGTGAAAGTTGTGACATTTGCCAAGTATGGTTACCCATACTCAGAATTGGTGCTCTGCATTTAATCCATCCAAGTTCACAAACACAGCAGTGAGAAGTGAACACACCATGAACACACACCCGGAGCAGTGGGCAGCTATAGATCCAGCGCCCGGGGAGCAACTTGGGGTTCAGTGCCTTGCTCAAGCGCTCTTCAGCCATGGGTATTGAGGGTGGAAGAGAGCGCTGTTCATTAACTCCCTCCCACCTCCTGGCAGCACAGAGACTCGAATCGGCAAACTTCTGGTAACTAGTCCGGCTCTCTAACCATTGGGTCACAGATGCCCGGCTGCTATAATCATTATAACAGTATGTGTGCTCTGCGCATATATGGGCACAATAAAAGGAGAGAAGATAAGTAAGCCCAACCCCAACCCCAACCCCAACCCGAGCCCGAGCCCGAGCCCGAGCCCGAGCCCGATCTAAAAAAAAAAAAAAAAAAAATGGCCAGAGCCCAGCCTGAATGGACCCTAACCCTTACCCTAACCCTAATGCAGACCTCTTGCGCTCTTATCCAAATCGTATGCATACAGACAATAAAAAATAAATCAATGCACACAGACTGAAATCTTTTGTAGGGCTGCATGATAAATAACATGCAATATTTAATCCACATCTTGTCAGTAAAGCCGGTTCTATAATCAGCGGTTAATCTCCATCACCTGCGTGCTTTCACATGGAGCAGCATTAACTACTCAGAGCCGTTTTTCAATGAGAAGCTGGGCAAAAACACGATCATATTTTGCGAATGTTTTGCACAGCTTAACAATGGCTAATCATGGACTGTACATTTTAGAGTGACCTCTTATTGTGGCCAGCCTAAGGCACTGGCACCTAAACACTAGAGGACAGTGGGTCCCCAGGAGCAGGGTTGAAGACAAAAAAACACTCTAACATAATATTAGAGTAATATTAATGCTGAAGCCCTGCAATTTCATTTTCAATATAATCAATAATTGAGATGCAAAATGGCACCAGCTGCATTTGTTACAGCACAAAAGAAAGTGAGTCTTCAGTGATATGGGATAAATTAAATTAGGATGTTTTAGTAACCTGTATGAGAGGTCTGAACCGTGGATATCATTCTGTTGGATTCCACAATTGACTAATAAGTGTCAAGAATTCCAGATTGCTGCGGATAATCTTCAATAAATTTATACCACATATGTCTCTACAATAATTTTGTGAAAACATCCATTGTGTAAAGATTTCAGTATAATAGTTAATGACTATTTTCTGACCACCATGATTTGGGCACTCACCTAAACAAGCCTCTTTAATTTCTGTCTTGTCTGTCCTCTGTATAATCTTCACCACAAATATCACAGCCAGCGGGGTGAGGAATGAAATTGCCTGTAAAGAAAAAAGAACACAAAATCTCTGCTGCATCCTATTTCACAATCACAATTAGCATACAATTTATAATTGGTTCTGTTCTGTGCAAGATCTCCCTGTGCATCCATGCAGCCCCCATGGATGAGAACAGGAAGAGCAGCAATAACCCCAGGTAAACAGAACAGAACCAACATAAATGTATTGCAGATACTGTTAAAGTTCAATAATTTTATGTACACATTTTAGAATTAATCTGATTCAATGGAGAATCAGAAAGCTGAATCCTGACTCACAGAAGAGGAGTTGGGGATGGAGGAGGGTAATTAGCTATTGAGCAATGCAAAAACTGCTGATAATACTGAGGGACCTTATATATGAATGCTTAGATAGGTGTCGTATTCCCGTAGGTAGATAGGAATGCGAGCCTGAATAACGTGACCTGCCAGAACTAATACTACACTTGATGATTATTGTGACGAGTGGGGCAGGGCCGAGATCTGTGGGAACGGAGCGAGGTTGGTGGAGTGATTTGGAAATGAGCGGCACCTGCTCCACTCACCAGTCTCGAGTACCACGGAAAAGATTGGAAGGATACAAAAGAGGAACGATGACAGTGAAGGACGACAGAGGACCAGGCCTGGGCTTTATTCTGTGTTTGCATTTTGTTTGTGCATGGCAGTTGTCCGCGAGGGGCTGTTAAGCTGTTTTGTGTTTATTTTGTAATTAAAGTTTTATATGAATGTCCGCCGGTTCCCGCCTCCTTCTTCCTGAGATTATGAAGTTTGTATCCTTCCTATCTCCTCCGTGGGACTCGATACCGGTGAGTGGAGCAGGAGTCGTTCATTTCGAAATCACAATTTTGATCTTAAAAAAAGGCTGATAGGCCTTACAAAAGCAAGGGCTTTTTCTGCCACTTCATAATGTGTATATGCAGTGTATATGCACATATATGCTGCATATATGCACATATATGATAATTTATACTGCATATATGTGCATATATGCTGCATATATGCCGTATATAAGGCATATATGCCGTATATAGGGCATATATGCTGCATATATGCGTATATACACTGCATATATGCTGCATATATGCCACATATAGACAAAATTGAGGTGCATATATGTCCATATACAGGAAATGTAGGTCTCCTGTATTGCTTCTTCATATCCACATATAAGCCCTATACATACAAGATATGTATTTTATATAGCTAATGGTACATATATGTACTGTACTGTACCTATTTAGGTGTATGTATGCACATATATATGTGTACATATATGTACACATATGTGTAAATATATGTGTGCATATATGTACAGATATGAGTACATATATGTACACATGTATATGTGCATACATATAACCTATATATATATATATATATATATATATATGTGTGTGTGTGTGTGTGTGTACACATATATGTGTGCATAAATGTACATATATGTATATATAATATAGGAAAACTGCCAATTTTATTTGTCACATATATTCAAAACCTATATCAAAACCTATATTGAAACATATATGTTTATATAGGTTTTTTACATGTAGGAAGCCACACCTCCTCCAAAACACACGAATGTGCTCAGGCAAACCAGAGACTAATCTGTAACATGATGGAGAGACATTTGTGGAGCATTGAGTGCAATGCTGTCAGATTACTTTGTTAATCTTGATCAAGTAATTTAAAAAAAGATCAGAGCGGTACACGTCATCAGAGGCCCACAGTTCCGACAAAGCACACTTAACTACCCATCACATACTTAGCTCACACACACTTTCACAAATCTTTCACGCAGCTACTACCAAGAGATTGCAAAGATCACTGGCTCCCTAAAGTCACACGCTGATAACCTCACTCAAACTGAGCGATGAACAAGAAGGTCACCTCCAGGAGAAGCTGACTCGCGCAAAACAACGCATCAACCAGTTAGAACTGGAAACACGGGCCAACAGGACGGGTCCGATGAGGTGGAGCCAGGCGCCAAAGAGTAAACCGAAAGGCTTCAAGAAACATTGACAACCACCAGCCGAGAATTAGAACACGCTAAGGCTGCCCAAGATGATCTAGCCAACAAGTTACAGTATGCAGAGCAGCTACTGAAAAAAGCCAAAGCTGAATTCAGAGACAAGAACAGCCAAATAAAGGCCCTTGAAAACCATCTTGAAACGTCATGAAATCAGATCAGCGGCTTGACTCAACAGCTCGACTATGTAAAAGAAGAATCCGACTCAATCAGAGAGGAACTCTAGCATTTTTATGAGCTGCACCCTGAGCCAACTAGGACAAGGCGTCCTCTGGTCTCACCCCTTCCCAACAGAGCTGCGTCCCCTATCCTGGGATTGCCACATCAAGGAGAAAGTGAAAAATCACCACCAAAGCCCTATTCAGCTGTTATGGAGGAGCGCTACCATGCTGACAAGAGAAGGAGACCTCTCCGAACTGACTATGAACCTGTACATGGCCTGGAACTCAAAGACCTTGACAAACTGGCCAGGAAAATCAACAAATTCACCCCAAATGTGGCAAGAAGTCAAGATGTCCAGGCCTACCTGCGATATATAACGACTTCCACTTGGAAATGAGATCCAATGTGACAGACAGAGACAGACTCTATTTGCTTCGAACACCATCCAGTCCTGAGGTGGGAAGTTTTTTGGATAGACAGCCTATACTGTACATACAAAGTCAGACGTCCACCTCCTCTGAGAAGCCCTAATTAAAATATTTGCAGACCCAGAGGTAGACCAAGGACTGATGGCCGCCCTAGAAACCAAACAAGGCCGGCATAAGACACCCCAAGCTATTTTCAACAGACTCAGATGAGCATACTTTGGTGCACGCAATGAACCCGACATGGAGGAGGACTTAAACTTCAAAACCCTATTCGTGAGAAACCTCCACCCTGTAGTAAGCCACCACCTAGGCGTCATGGCCTGCCCTCGCACAATGACTAGATTAGATTAGATTGTTTATTAAGCCACATGACAATTCCGGTGGAATTTGTTTTCGGTACAGTATGTTTAAGCTCTACATCATCATACATTACAAACAACAAATAGACAATACACTTCACAACATGTAACAATACAAGATACAGTGGGTACATGACCATGCGTAGTGTATGAGAGGAAAAACTAAACTAAAGAGAGGAGTTCAGAGTCCTGAGGCTATGGGGAAAAAGCTGTTTTTGAAGCGTTTGGTCTTGGTAGAGAGTGACCTGTAGCACCTCCCCAAGGGAAGGAGCTGAAAAAGTTGGTTCGCTGGATGTGAGGGGTCAGAGAGGATTTTCTTTGCCCGCTTTACAGTCCGATATGTATAGAGGGAATTGACTGAAGGCAGTGGTTTTCCCTATGATATTGAATGCTTTGTTGACAGTCTGCTGTAGTTTTTTCTTTGTTTGGCTGTCTGTGCTACCATACCATACTGTTATTGATGATGTAATGATGGACTCGCTGATAGCGGAATAGAACAGAACAAGGAGCTGATGTCTGATCCGGTATCTTTCAAGCTGTCTGAGGAAGTAAAGTCTTTGTTGAGCCTTTGCAATGATTTGATTAGTGTTAGTTGTCCACTTCAGGTTATTGTTAATGTGGGTTCCTAGGAATTTAAAGGAGTCAATGATGGTGATTGAATTGCCATTTATTGTATGGGTGTTTTAAGAAATAGCCTACGTCTAAAGTCAACAATGAGTTCCTGGGTTTTGGCTGTGTTGAGCTGGAGGTCATTGTTCGAACACCAATTTACAGCTTGGTCCACCACCATTATTTTCACTTTAGTGTCCATGGATCTAAAGTATGATGAATAAAGGTAAAAGAGCCAAGGGGAGAGAACACATTCCTGAGGAGCTCCTGTACTGAGGGTGAGAGGGTCTGAGGTTATGTTATTAACTTTCACACTCTGTGATCTATTCAACAGGAAGTTCCTTATCCAGTGGCATATGGCTGGTTTAATGTTCATGTCCAAGAGTGTGGTAAAGAGTTTAAATGGGTTAATAGTGTTAAAAGTGGAACTAAAGTCTATGAACAGGATGCATGTATAGGTGTTTGGTGATTCCAGATGTTGCAAGGTATGGTGGAGTGCTATGCTGATTGCATCCTCAACGGACCAGTTGGCTTGGTAGGCGAATTGATATGAGTCCATCTTCAAGGAAGTGCAGGATTTCAGGTATGCCAGAATAATCCATTCAAATGTTTTCATTACCACAGATGTTAGGGCAACTGGTCTGAAGTCATTGAGGCAGGTGATCTTTGAGGACTTTGGCACAGGAATAGTGATGGAGCATTTAAAGCATTGTGGGACTGTACATTGGCTTAATGAGATGTTAAAAATGGTGGAAAAAACAGGCGCCAATTGAGCTGCACAATGGCTAAGCAAAGCAGGACTGATCCCATCCGGCCCTGCTTCTTTCCTGATCTTAAGTCTCTTAAATGTAGTTCGATCACTGATCGAAAGTGGGAATATGTAGGATTATCCTTGAACAGTCCATTTCAGTAAAGCAACTAACACCGTATTCCACAGTTCGGAATGATTCCCCTTCCCCTTCCATTAGTGCGTCATAAAACACAGTCATGGTGCCAAGATGGCTAAAGGAGATGTCATCCCCCCTTTCCCTTTTTGTGCCAGTCTAATCTCATACCAGCGATGCCAGGACAGCAGGAAAAGATTTATCTTTGTTCCCCAAACTTAAGACCAAATGGACAAAAAAACCCTGTGGTGACCCCAATGCATAAATCCCCAGCCTTATCAGGAAAGGAAGGATGGTAAGGCATTCCTATGGCCCAGGATCACCACAAAACTTAAACCAGAGAACACCTCCAGAGACTTTGTCTCCAAAACCAATAGACTGAAATTTAACCCACTTGTGGTTTAATACAAACAACGGTCTCAAAATTGCTTCCAAGAAGCTGAATTTATTACCAGTATTTACTTCACATATATCTTAAGTATCATGCATGTTTTATATAACCTGTGGAATTATTTCTGTGTGTTTAAATTTCATTAAAGCCTTTTCGGGTTTTTTTTTTAGCTCAGTTATAGGAACTAATCACCAGAAGTTGCCTCATACATGTTTATTCTCTGTATTATGCATGCTTTATATTACTCAAGTTAATTTTGTGTGTTAAACACTTATCACGGCTAAATCCTTATTTACTTCCACCTCAACTATAGGAGGTATATGTATTTTAGTACCTACTTGGGTTGATTTCTAGAATTTTGATATAAAGTAGATGTGTGTAGGATACACCTTATTTAAACTATTAAGTTTGCTTATTAAAATGTTTAAACTAAACTCTCAGAAGTTTGGACACATGAGATCATGTGGACATAATGCTAATTACATGCTAGAACCGGAGAACGGGGCGTAGGTCCCACCCAAGACAATATCTGATTGGCTGTCGCACTAAGACTTTGGCTCTTGCCAATGCTTTGTGCTGGCCTTTCCATCGTCCAGCGTGTACTCTTCAAACCACCAAGAGCTCACTCACTCAGCTCACTCTTCCGTAAGATCCTTTGTTGAACTTCGTTAAAGAAAAACCCTCTCATAGTCACTACAGATTAAGAGGAATCTCCATTGCATAGCAACCCACAATCCAGGAAGTCTCGCGAATGAAGCTCCACCTGTCAAAGCCAACCAACCACTCACCATCGATTGCTGTCCCTCAGAACGCGTCATCGACTGACTGCCAGCCAATCAGCGCCAGAGATTCCCTCTCCAGCAACTTCCAGCAACACGTGCCCACAGGAGCATCCAAATGCAAATTTTATGCAAAAAAAAAAATAATTTTTTCTCCTAAAACCTTCAGTTTTGACATCTTAATTTCAAAAGGCTATATCTTAAAATTTATAAAAGATAGAGACTTTCTGTCAATTATAAAAATATTAAGGATGACCCAATGTTTATGTAGGGATTTAATTTTCCCATCTAATTTGCATATTATGACGACATATGGGGGTGGCCATCTTGAATTATAGAATTTTCATGAAAAGTCACATGTTCAAATAATAAAATGCAGCACTTCTTTCCCCCAAAAAATGTCCCTCACCTTCTGTGTGCTATATTGCACAATACTGAATGCTCGGGAAAATAGTAAGTAGTAAGCAAACTGTGTAAATCATTACTAATAAATGGTAGAAACAAACCGAATGCATGTAGCGGTTGGGATTTTCAATTTATTACATGTAGCAGGCACTCTGATTCCATGTATGGGGCACATATATATTATTCATATGGCACACAAACACAAGTAGACAAGACCTGTTTAGTTTAAAAGCTATGCCCGGTGTCACATAGCCTCTGCTTCTGCTATGAGCTGCGCGGCCAGATCTGCCTTGCGCACGCGCTGAGTGTGCACAGCTCGGACTACTGTCAGTGTCAATGCGACTCCCCACCTTGCCTCCTAACTGTCCTATGAATACTTCGACCTCGTCTAACATACCCAGTGGCATTAGACAAAGTCTCCACTACAATACTGTCACCGCGATTGCGGAGAGGTGCAGTCAGAAGACAAATATATGTCTAGCGCGGTAAAAATATCCCGCCTCGTCCCTGCAACAATAACACGCCTGCTAATTTCGCGATTAACACTCTGACCCCAGCAAACATTGTTCACACCTCTGACATTTGGCAAAGGACCATTTACATTGGGCAAAGGATGCACCGTTTTTGCTTGGTGTAGGGCTATACTTTCACTTTCAGTATCACCGTCATCTTCTGAATGCAAATATAGTCGCCTTCAGAATCAGTGCCTGCGAATAAAAGTTCCAACACCTCATTGCGGCTTTATTGAAGCTTTATTGATGCCATTAGATAATAATAATAATGATAATAATAATAATAATCTAATGCCAATACTCGCTGACGTTGACAATATTGGTCAGATAAAATGGCTCACTCTCACACTAGCTCCGTTTTTTTTTCCGCACTGATTCAATGCGCTCTAGCTCGAAGATTTTGTATAGGAGCATGACGTTTTTTGAAATGAAATGAAATTAAATGAAATTTGACACCCTATTTGACAAAATCGGCCATTTTAATCAGTGCCGCATCTTGTCGAGTAAACTCGACCTTGGCGCCAAGAGGGTTAAGAAAACAAACTAAGATTAAAGTGCTAGTAGATTGATTCTCTCAGGTTGCGGTCAAGAAATAGTGTCCAACGCTAGACACTTGGGACTCACAGACATTCACCCTCCGTTAATAACATCACTTTTCTCTGTCACTGTTTGAATGAATGTTTGTATGTTTTTGTTAGTTTAGTTTGTGTGTATTAGAGTAGAGGTATTAATCTGACATATGTAAAAAAAAAAAAAACTTAAATGGAGAAGGAAAATAAGGAGATGAGAAAAAAATAAAGAAAAAAAGGAGCTGCTGTTTTCTCACGCTGGGAGATCACCCCCTGCCGCGATACCTGAGGGGCCCGCTGTTCTATCGAGGGACAAATTTCCCCTCAGAAGAAAGGGAATGTTGCTGAGAACACCCTTTGCTGCTATAGCTGCAGGGGACTGCTGTTCATCCTTCAGCAGAGGATGAACACCCCTGCTACTTAAATGGAGATGGAGTAGACAAAGTTGAATGAGAAGGAGATTTGAGGGAAAAAAATATTAAGGAAAAGGGGCTGCTGTGAGATCACCTCTTGCAGCGATACCTGAGGGGGCCGCTGTTATCCTCATTCGTTATCCTCATTTCTTCAGGCCGTAATACCTCTCATTATTTTTGGGGGGTTAATGTTAAAGCTCTTGTATGTTCAATTATTCTGAGATCAAGAACCCCCATAAGGAACCATACCGTCAAAGATAAATTGTGTTCAATAAACTCAAGTAAACTTGCCAAAGTGGTTCCTGCCTGAAATCGAGCGTAGCGTTAGTTCAGTCAGGCCACAGAGGCAAGGCTGTGAACAGCTCATGCGGTCAGCTGTCAAATCGATCTAATCACTACCACTCTCCTATTAGACACGAGAAATATATATACGTGGCACTACTGGTCGGTATGTTCAACGGCTCGCAACCCTCCCTCCCCATTATAAGCATGAGCACATTACTGCGCACCTTCTGGCTGTCATCTTCTTTGTTTCAGATCACTAAGGCTTCCAAAAATATTAGGTGGTATGGACCTCACTGCGGAGAGACACTGTAAGGGAAACAGATCAATTTAGCTCAAAGGGAATAATTTAATAATTTAAAGGGAATTTGAACAGAATCACTGTTTCACGGCTGATCACTGAGACCCCCTGCGATTCACTGAACGAGCCGTTTGACATAAAATCTGTGCTGGATATTAATATCCAAACTATAGTGAAAACACTGTCAATTAGCACAGTAACAAGATCGATAGTTTAAGACATTAACTTGTAAGCACAAAACACAAGATACTTCTCTTTTCAATATGAATAAGGCTTTATTAGATAAATCTAAGACATATAAACTAATCTAACACATAAACGCATGCACTCACACATTCACACAAGTTGTAGGAAGATCGAAAGTTAGGGAAAGATGAGTTTAAGAGATTGGAAATAGGGAATCCCAAGTTTACAGCAATATGTTAAATTGCATAGACATAAACAACCATCAATCACGTAATTAGCCCTCGCATTGAGTTCCTCAATGAGGTTAAAATTATATTAGATACACCAGTAAAGGTCACAGTCTAGAGGTTACTTGCATCTCCTGTGAAAAGGGAGTCCCCTAGTTGTCGTTGAAAGGGGTATCCCGATGTCGCTGATTGGCTGGAAGTTCAGTAGTCGCTGAAGTGACGTCTTGGGAAGCCCTGGTTGGGCGTTGGCTGAAAACGGAGTTGTGTGCGGTTTGAAATTGAAACTCGACTTTACAAAACTTAACTCAGAACACGAAACTCTCAAACGGAAAAGAAAAGAAGTAAAGTTTGACGAGACTAAGTTGTGTTTCTTTTCATCGTGGCTAAGTAGCAGTAGGCATGCAGGCTGAAGCACGCCGGAACCGCGCTCAAAGAACAGTGATGACAAACAGCATGGCTAAAAGCTAAAGGCTAAGAAGCAAAGCTAAAAGCATACTAAAAGCAGGCATGACTGATAGCAGAAGCATTGCTAGAGATTAAAAGCAAGATTTTACGGTGTCCTAAGTATTTAAATTGGCCTTTTGGCCACACCTCAAATGTTGTCTTGACCAATCAGATATTGTCTTGGCTCGAGTGTATCATAAATCATGTTATCTTACCAAGCATGTGGTCCAAATTTTTCCGCTCTTGCAGGGTCTAATTTTGGACATGATTCCTGTAACAAGAATATGATATATTTGACAAATAAATGGTTGTCAGGACTATTTCAACAAGCAGATTCGATTACATCGATACTAGACATAAATATGTATCCTTAAGCTATCCCATATTTATCAAAAGACATACACAATAAGTGATTATAACATGATAGTCAAATGTGTAGGTTACATATAAATGAATATGGAGTTAAGCGATGGACTGATATTCATTTAGAAGTCATTTTGGAGTTCATTTTGGTCCATATATATGTAGAAAACACAGTTTCTTTGCCATTCTCTTGACAAAGATTTCTGTGGAGACCAGAGGTTCAAAGGCCCTTCCCCCTTAGGAATTTCAGTCTGGTTCTGCTAGGTGGGGGAAGTCAAAAGATCTTGTGTAGTACTCTCATGGGTTTACACATGATGTCCGGCGTTGCTTATCAATTACGAACAACAAATTTGACAAATCTTTTCTCCGAATTGAAATGGTCAATAATTGTTCTAGTGGTGTTAATGTTGAAAGCTGTTCTGTGAAAGTGTTGGTTGGTTGGTTATCTTGCTTGGGACTTGTGGCACAGAATGTTTTATGACTTCCAGTTGCCTTACTGAGGAATTCAGCTCGTGTTTCAGCCACAGCCCTGATCGACTCTTTGATTTGTCTGGTTCGAGTAATTTCTGCTACATATCCCCCTTTCGATCGGCGAGGTGTTTAGCTGAAGACATCGTCAATCGCTGGAGAAACAAAGGCAGAAGAAGCAGACAAACACAGCAAACAACAAGACAACACCTCCATGACAGTTACCGTACTGGTGCAGGCATCAGGTTATTTAGGTACACATGGTTAAGTTCAATTAGTCAATGTAGTTTAGGACATTGAGGATAGTTTAGATCGTTTTGGAACAGTCTTTTTATTTTGATTCAACAATCAAATTTGTGGTTAACTGTGTTTGGTTCTTCTAGGTTGTCTTACTTTACACGTTTACCGTTACTTTTCTAGTAATCTCATTTTCAATTAAATTAATTGACCTATCATGCATGGAGCTCTCTGGCTTCCATTCAGTTTAGAGTAGCTGGTGGATATTAGGTGTTGCGAGTGACTTCCCCCACCTAGCAGAACCAGACTGAAGACTGAAATTCCTAAGGGGGAAGGGCCTTTGAACCTCTGGTTTCCACAGAAATCTTTGTCAAGAGAATGGCAAAGAAATGACGTGCGAGTTTAGGGGCATTCAGGACGAGGGTGTCGGGGTGCTGGCTAACAGGTTATGGGGCGTTCAGGATGCCCGCTTTGGGGTGCTGGCTAACAGGTTAGGACATCTGAATCGGGCCCTGATGAAGCACTATTCAGAATTATCACTTTGAAGCAGATCCTAGTCCAAATATGCCCAGAGGACTGGTTCTTTTCTCTGGATTTGAAAGACACTTACTTTCAAATCCAGATAGCCCACCATTACAGGTTCTTCTTGAGATTAGCTTTTGAGGGAGTGGCATATAAATACACGGCCATTCTGTTTGGGCTGTCCCTGGCTCCCTGCACTTTTATGAAGTGCTAAGATGCGGCTCTCTCCCTTCTTAGACAGATGGGAGTTTGCATACTGAATTACCTCAACGACTAGCTCACTTTAGTCCAGTCAGAGGTGGAGCTGGTGGCTCACAAATCCCTCCTCCTCAACCACCTTTATTTTTCCAAGAGCTTGTTGTCTCCCAGCCAACGTACAACATTCCTGGGGACAATTATCGACTCGACCCTTATGAGGGCCATAGTCTCTCATAGTTCTGGCTAAAACCTCACATCCTGCCCCATGCAGTGCAACCCTGGCCCCTTTGACGATCCCTGGCTGGTACGAGCAGAAGGCAGTGGTGGGGATAGTTTGCAGGAGGAAAGTCATCTTCACAGATGCTTCCATGATGGGCTGGGGAGCCCTGTGAGAAGGCCATCTGACTTTTGGCGTCTGGATGAGTGGAGAAAGCAAGCTCCATATTAACCGCCTGGAAATGCTATCTGTATGTCGAGCTCTCTACGCTTTCTTACCACTTCTGGCAGGGAACCACATCCTAGTTCAGTCGATCAACATGACAGTGGTGTCCTTAATAAATTGCCAAGGCAGGCTATCCTCAAAACCTCTATTCACTCGATTGTAAAGCATCCTAGAGTGGGCTCAGCACTAGTGTTGCTTTTGTCAACAAAAATTATGACTAAATATCATCATCAATGAACATTTATAACATGACAAAATGAGATGAGATGCAACGTAAATATGGGTAATGTGACGATGACTATAATTAAATGTATAATGCAATATTGTTGACGAATTAAAACGAGACTAAATGTGTTTTACAAAATAAAAACTATGCTTAAATGTCTCTTCCTTTTCGTTGATCAAAACAAGATGCAACCGACGTCAGTTCCTCAAGCCCCACTCATGGCATTATTTAGAAGAGGACAACAAACAAAGTTAAGCGAGATTTATACTTTCGCCTGGCTCCACTTCGTGAGCGCACCTTTCCAAGTGGAGGCTTTTATACTTGTCACGCTCTGCGTTATACTATTCTTTTTAACAACAGGAGAGCGACAAGGAGTAATTGTCCTCTAAAACTGCCGGGAATCACCGGTGAGAAGTAATTTGCCAGTATGTCCAGTACAACTCTTGTGATGAATGAGTTGATGAATTATTTATTTCTTTATGTACGAACTTAAAAATGATTGGCTGTATTTCACATCAAACACAAGACAACTTTAATTACATAGTGTATAATTAATATTTAAATGAATCCTTAGTCTATTGTATACAATAAAAATAAAATATACTTCAAATGTGGAAATGTGGAAGAAGCCTTGGACAAACTATGCAATTTATTTATTTTTTCGTCAAAAAGCACCTGATGGAGTTTAAACTTCACATTAAACTGCTTCTGTTTCACACAGACATGCATGTTCAGCTGAACTTGTGCATGTTCGGATGCAGAGCTATGCGGAAAGTTACAAAAAAGGGACCGATGGCCAGCCAATTGGGGTTCGTCTTTGGGAGATTTTTTTTTCATTCTTTTTATTTATTTAATTTATATTTATGTGTATGTACTTCTTACATGTTTGGTTGGTAATATAAATATGGTCAATTCAAATCAGAGTCTTTCATGCCTGGAATAAATTTATTAAGTTTATAAGGCAACAATAATATAAGAAAGAAAGAAAAGTCATGACATTTGCCAGTATGGTTGCCCATACTCAGAATTAGTGCACACACATAGCAGTGTGAAGTGAACACACCATGAACACACATCCGCAGTGGGCAGCTATATATTCAGCGCTCGGGGAACAACTGGGGGTTCAGTGCCTTGCTCAAGAGCACTTCAGCCATGGGTATTGAGGGTGGAAGAGAGCGCTGTTCATTCACTTCCTCCCACCTACAACTCCAGCCAGCACCGAGACTCGAACTGCCGACCTTCGGGTAACTAGTCCAAGTCCCTAACCATTATTTATAATAAGATAACCTTGTTTGAAATGGGTTTGGCTAAAATTACATTTTGGTTTTGTCTATACTTCTAGGTACTTGTAATATATTGACTTTAAATAATAAAGTTAAATAATAGATTTGCATTTCTAAAAAGAGACTAAAATACCATTGACTAAAACTAGACTAAATGTCATCAGTTTTCATTGACTAAAATTAGACTAAAATATCATTAGTTTTCGTTGACTAAAATTTGACTAAAGTATCATTAGTTTTTGTCGGCTAACACTAGACTAAAATGTAATCAGTTTTCATTGACTAAAAAACTAAAAAAGGAGTATGAGTATGAACATGACTAAAACTAATAAAAACTAAAATGACAGCTTCACACAATGACTAAAACTAAAATTAAAACAGGCTGCCAAAAATAACACTACTCAGCCCCACCTGCTCTCGTTGAGGGCAGCGCATGTGCAGGATGTTCTGAACACAGGGGCACACATGATTTCCTGGAGCAACCTCCCTTCAGAAGAATTTGGGATGTCTTTGGAAGGGCAGAGTTCGACCTCCTCGCTTGAAGACAATTCTCATTGCCCAATCTATTTTTCAAAAGTCAAGGATGCTCTGGCCCACAACTGGCCCACACCAATCCCGTTGAAACGGGACCTCCTATCTCAAGTGAATGGAACGATAGGGCACCCGAGACCTGAGCTAAGGCCTCTTCATGTATGGCCTCTTGACTGGAGTCGGCAGACCTCCCAGAGAATGTCATGAATACCATATTGCAAATGGTTGGTTTTCACCCCCTGGTGCCCAACTCGGGTGAAGACCCGTTCACTTGTGACATATCTCAGATTGTGTCCTTCCTCCAAGACTTAATGGATAGGGCCGTACTCCCTCTACCCTTAAAATCTATGTCACGGCTATTGCAGCCTCTCATGCTCACATAACTGGGCAGTCTGTGGGCAAGAACAGCTTGGTTGTTCATTTTCTGAAGGGGTTCATATGGCTGAACCCTCTTCGCCCCTTCACGATCCTTACATGGGACCTATCTACTGTTCTTAGGGGCCTCAAAGAGCCGCCCTTCGAACCATTTTCTGACTGCTGACTTATGTTCTCTGTCACTTAAAACTGCTCTGCTAGTGACACTAGCATCTAATGGGAGTTAAGCGAGAAGGAGACTTACAGGTGCTCTCCAAGAGCCCCTCTTGTCTTGAATTTTGGTCTGGCAACTCCAAGGTCGTCCTGAAGCCAAGGCACGGTTATGTCCTGAAGGTTCTCTTCAATCCGTACAAACCTGTCATCTAGTTTGGAGCATTTTGGAGTCTCTTACTCCTCTGGCTAATCCATCTTTAATCTGACCACTGCATGCGTCCCCACCTTGTGTAACTCATCATATGTTTAATAATTATGGAAGGAGCACTCGGAGGCGGCACTCTCAATCTCCATCTCTGCAGAAGCATAACCTGCCATATCCTCTGTCTGATCCAAAGAAGTGTCAGGGCAAGTTCAGATGTGCAAAAACCTCCAGATCTGGTGAGGGCACAAGACAAAGGGGAGGACTAGCCTGTCAAGCCTCATCCAGTTCAACATATGTTCCTAACAAGTGTGCAGAAGCTATTGTAAGGTCCGCCCACTGGTCCAAGGACGGTAGCCAATGGTACGGTCGAAGGATTCCTGCGTGTCACTGTCTTCCCTTATGCAATGCAACAAATTTAAATTAAATACATCTCTTTATGTGTATTAACTATGTGTTTTCATCTGACTCCAATTATGAAAAAAGGGTTTAACCCCATTTGGTTATTTATAAAGTTGACTACGTGTTTGATTATTCTATTTAACCCTTAGTTTGAATTATACTCGTACATTCGGAAACCTATAACCTTTTTGAGTCTCGCACAAATCAGGATTACGATCTCTTAATCACAATCTCGTCAATCTTGGTCATTAGACAGAGGCAATTGACTGATACTTTTATAAGCCGCACCATGCTTGCTTATTTCTAAAAGTATGTTATTCAGTCCCCATAGATCTGTACACACTTAATTAAAGTAGGACTATATCTATCCAGAGGTCATGACCATTACCATAGAACCAAGCTGATCAATTTTACTTCCTCTAATGGTAACTTTACATAATCATGCCGTGGTTTCCCACGTACACTTAGAATAATTTTACAATAATCAGAGGTTGAGGCTCACCCTATTCAGATTGATCTAACAACACTCTGTTGTTCTGAACGGAAAACACACTTATTATCCTCTACAGTCTAAGTACACATGACTAATGCCAATATGTTAGACAGAGCTCTAAAACTTCAGTCAACGTGCCCTGATGTTCCACAAACTGAGTTTTAGTCCGTTAATCATTAATCAAGAGTTAATCATTTCAGAGTCAACCAGAATAAATTCAAACATAACACTTTATTAACCAGGCAATAAAACAATAATTCAAATCCAATTCCAAGAATAAAAAATAAATGCATTATATACATCAATTCAGAAAATCAAAGTATATAAAAGTATTTACCTGACAATGAAAAGGACTACACACAGCAGTTGTGCGGGAGATCTGTCTACAGATTCCTTGAACCCTTTGCCAACCTTCCTTAAATACTCACATAATTTAATCTTGTCAAATGGTGGTGTCTGTCATTATAATTAAGTTTTGGTCCCCTATTCAGGGGGTCACAAGTGGTCAATCAGAATTTGAATGGATCATTGATACTTGTAGAAGAGGACACTTATTTACATATAGGAGGTAGTTTGCATGAAGGACCTGGGGGAGGACACACCTTAAGTGACACACAATATTTCTTGTTCTCTAGAACTTCTTGGGAGTCTGCACTATGTCAAGAGAATGGGACCATTTTACCAGGCATACCAA
Source organism: Carassius auratus (assembly GCF_003368295.1). Classification (NCBI taxonomy): domain Eukaryota; kingdom Metazoa; phylum Chordata; class Actinopteri; order Cypriniformes; family Cyprinidae; genus Carassius; species Carassius auratus. Next base: position 23,998,568 of record NC_039280.1, on the reverse strand, counting down.
GACATTTCAAATGATACCAAACATATATAGTCACTTGTTGTATACACTTAGCAATGCATAGATTCAGAGTGAGTTTTAGGTGAGAGAGAAAGGATTGGGAACATGAGTGAGGAGGGAGTGCGGTGGTGAGGTGTGAACTGCTAGGCGTAGTGCATTTCCGATGGCACTGTTACTTATGCAAGGAGGATGTTCAGGAGAGTGTTCAAATGTTAATTATTAAGGAAGTCCTTTGTTGTCTTAGGGAGAAGTCGTCCCTCAGTCCTGACTCCAATCTTACACTAGTTTTTTTGTGAAAGAAAGTGACCATAATGTGAAGCACGTGGATAGAAAGTGAATCACAGTCTCACACTTGCTGCCCTCGAAATGCAAGATCAGTGAGCTCTTCCCCCGAACACTCCAATCAATACTTATGCAAATCTTCCTCGGAAATGGGGGAGGATTCTACCTCTCATTCCATCCTGATGATTCAACGGTAGCTGCTTGCATCTCAGCTTGTCTTAACAGACATTTCTTGCTGGATGAAGGACCATCACCTTCAACTCAACCTTGCCAAGACAGAACTGCTTGTGGTTCCAGCAAACCCTTAGTTTCATCAAAATTTCACCATCAAGTTAGGCTCATTTAACATAACTCCTTTATAAAAAGCCAGAATCCTTGGAGTTATGATTGATGATCATATAACTTTCTCAGGCCACATTGCTAAAACTGTCTGGTCCTGCAGATTTGCTTTATGCAAGATCAACAAGTTCAAGATGCACAACTCCTTGTTTAAGCTCTTGTTCTGTCCAGGCTGGACCATTGCAATGCTCTCTCTGCAGGTCTTCCAGCCAGTTCTATCAAACATTAACAATTAATCCAGAATGCGGCAGCAAGATTAATGAGAATACACATCAGACCTCTGTTTATCAATTTACACTGGCTACCAATAGCTGCTCGCATAAAATTCTAGACATTGATGTTTGCCTACAAAACCACCACTGGCTCTGCACCCATTTACCTAAATTTATTACATGAAACTTATGTGCCCTCTAGCTTGTGTTCTGCAAGTGAACATGGCTTTGGATTGTGCCATCCAGAAGAAGCACAAAGTCACTTTTACAGACTTTTAAATTAAATGTTCCCTCCTGGTGGAATGACTTGCCCAACTCAATCCAAGGAGCTGTGTCCTTAGCCATCTTCAAGAATGGACTTAAAACCCATCTCTTCCCTATTTATTTGACCCTCTCACTTTGGCACTCACTATTCTAATTCTATTCTTAAAAGGGCGCTCTTACTGTAGTCTATATTTCAGCAAATTTTGCTTCACCTAGGTAATAACGTCTGCATTACATAAATAAAGGCTGATCAATCACTGTCGACTTTTGCAGAGACAGTACACCAAAGGTTTGTTTTTGTAATTAAAATGTATAAATGCCAACCCCGCAAACATGGGCAGAGCGCCTTCAGAAGGATGCAGAACTATTCTAAGATCTATTAGAGCTGCTTGGATTAAATTCATCTTTAATTTTCCCTTTATTTGAAATAAAATTATATATTTAAAAAATATTTTTAGTAGTCATTATATGCTGTGACAGATATATCATGTGCATTACAACCTTCTGTTTGAAAAGAGCATTCATGTGCAGTGTATGTGTGTGTCTACATCGTTAAATCCCATCCTACTCAAAGAAGCACAAATAAAGATATAGGTGAGAACAGAATACTGTGACGTCAACCTTAGTTTTGATAAGCAGTTATTTTATGACCCAGAACACATTGATGAAACTCATGAATCTATAAAAAACTTAATATTAATACACAAAATGATAATATTGATTCAAGCATTTAACATTTATGAATTAAGTAAAAGTCAGTAATGAACAATACTGCACAAATTATAGCGATCACGAGGAAGGTCTGCGTACAGTAAAGTGGATAGTATACAACACCACATCAGTTATATTCAGGACTATAGTGCCACCTGCTAGCGAAGTTTTGTAACTTCTAAGAGAAAATTAAGTCATTATAATGAGAAAGCAACTTTAATGTCGAGATAACAAGAAAATTAAGTCGTTATAATGAGAAAACAAGAAGGAAAAAAAATGATAGTGCATGGCCGTTTAGAACTTCCGTACATGCTTCACAACCGATTGAACAAATTGTTATTGAAACGTAGCATCAATAGTAGCTTTTGATAGGGAATAGAATAAATTATTTGAATGTACAAGTATTACTATTATAAATCTAAAACAGCCAATCCACTTAGTGAGTGAAACATTCCGAGGCAGGATTTCAAGATGCTAAATGTGTTTGGCAGAGGTAAAATGGTGCAGTCTTATTGGTATCTGAAAACATGATAAAATTACCCATGATATCTAATAAAACATTGCAACATGCAGAGGTGTGTGAATGATGAATAGTGTGAAAGTGTGTATTTCACAGATTTTCACTAAAGTATGGTTGAAACATACAGGTATGGAATTTTAATAATGTAATAGTTACACTTGTGTTATTTATTGTATTGTGTAACAATTGATAATGAAATACTTTGATGATTACTTTCAGTACACTTTTAAATTATACCGATAAAAGTGGTTAGTAAATAAGACACAGATTATGCAGTGGTTCAGTCTTATTGGTATCTGAAAGCATAATCAAATTAGCCATTATATTTAATAAAACACTGCAACATGCAGAGGCCTGTGACTTATGAATTCTGTGAATGTTTGTATTTCACAGAATTCATCACTAAAGCCATTATGAGTGCACAATTGTTTTGAAATGTGCTGAATGAAGTATACTTACAAACATGACTCTCTTTGGGATGTGGTCTGATTCCACCAGAGGGTTCTTGTAGAGCCATAGTTCCTCAGGTTGGATAACTCTTTCAAAAGGCTCCAGGAACTCTGTGAACCTAAATAAAAGGAAGAAATAATGTGAACACACACAATTCCTTAAATTTGACACTGACCATGCAAAACAAGGTCTTCAGAGTAAGAAAACAGGCAGGTGAGTTTGATTTATATTTGCAGGACAGCTGCTCTAACTGTGGAACCATTGTATACACATTTAACTCAATGCATCCAAATAAACTTTCAATGGATTTCAATGGATGAATGGGTTTCAATGAGGATTCACAGAGAAATAATCACCAGTGGAAAAAAAGATTTAAGCTGTATCCACTTTATTTTTGACATAAGAGTGGGAATAGATTAAATTTGAATATGCAATGCTTGTCGTGTCAGTATTATTTGATCAAATCAAATCAAATCATAGTTTATTTATAGAGCACCTTTTTAAAACAGCAGGTGTTCACCAAAATACTGTACATACAAAATAGAATAAACAGTGAAACTAAAAAGCATAAAAAGAATAAAATAAAATAAATCATTAATCATTAATCATTAATCATTGCACTCAGCCCATTCCCGATTATCGTTTGTCATTTCCCTGTGTATTTATACCCTGTCTGTCATAGTATGTGTCATGGAGTCCTTGTAGAGTTATCACGTCAAATGCCTGTCTTGTTCTTGCCTGTGTGTTTTTCTGTCTATTATTATTTGGATTGCTTCTTTGGTTTTGACCCCTTCATGGACTGTTTACGATTTGGATTACCCCTAATAAAAGACATACCCGCATTTGGGTCTCTCACCCTGTTTTCCTGTATCCCGGTCGTGACAATACTGTACTATACAAATATGTTTTTAAATGTAGTTTAAAAACAGAAAGTGAAGGTGCCTGCCTAATGTACAAAGGTAAATTATTCCAGAGTTTTGGGGCCACCACTACAAAAGCATGGTCACCTCTACTCTTTAATCTTGCATTGGGGGAGACTAAAAGCAGTTGCCCAGCAGACCTAAGTGCTCTGGATGGAGCATATGGCTGTAATAGATCTGAGAGGTATTCAGGAGCAGTGTTATTTAATGATTTATGTCATGATCATAATCATGCACAATTGTTCTTTTGTCTTTTTCTTCTTTTTAATGACACATTTTTTTTATTCTTCTATTGAGGAACAGATAGCAGCTAATGATGTGGTTATTCCTATGGAATACATAGAACAATGAAATCTATGCAATTTAAGTTAATTTGGAAGAAAGCATCTGCCAAATGCATAAATGCACATGTAAAATATCCATTCCAAACCATTTTTTCGTAAAAGAGCATACAAGTTTTAAAGCTAGAAAATCTGCAAATTATAACAACAAACCAGAACACAGACAAAACAAACAAATATACAGTGTTCTTGTTTGCACAGTTATTCACATTATTATTATTATTATTATTATTATTTTCTAGAAATTGGTTTTGTTGTTGATGGTTCTGCATGTAAAATGCCATGGAGAATAATGTTTGAATAGCCTTTAAGTTAATAATAAAACAATTATTCTCTAAGAGTGGAGGTCTCAGCTTAACGACTCTAAACCGAGAGGAGACCTAGCTACACTCAACGCCAGAGGCAGGTAATGAGGCTCAGATAAAAAGACTAGGCAGAGCTCTGGGGAGTGGAAGCTTCAGCAGAGCGACTCTCTAAAATCTCATACAGCACGTGCAAAAACTCACTCATGTTCAAGGTCATATTTTAGACCTAGTTTTGACTTATGGTTTATCTATTGCTGATGTTGAAATATCAGATCAAGCTTTCTCTGACCATAAGTCAATTATTTTTAAGATGTTGACACCACGTAAAGTTGAAAAACCTAGAGCTCAAAGCCAACTACGACGGGCTTTAAATGCCGGAGCAATAGAGCAATTCATAGGTCATTTCTTTGAAATTAACCGTTTTTATTTTTTGGATAGTTTTCTCTTAATGTGGACTCCTCACTGGAGGTGCTATATTCTGTTTGTTTATCCCTCTTGGACTTCATGTCAAAAAGTGCAAATTTAGATCCGAGTCCTGATTGAATGATGTGACTCGTGCATTTAGGATAACATGTAGAAAATTTGAACGAAAATGGAAAAAAGATAAGTTACAGGTATCATTTCAAATGTTACGGGAGTCTCAAGATAATTATCAGAATACCGTACAGATGGCTAAGAGGAATTACTTTGCTGAAGTAATTACAAAAAATAGTAGTAAGCTGCAAGTTTTGTTTATTATAGTAAATTCTGTTTTTAATCCAAAATCAGATGTGCTATTCCATCTGCCACCCATTACTTTTGAGACTTTTTTGGATTATTTGTCCAAAATATCTCAGCCATTAAAACTACTACTACACTAGCTGGGGTAATCAAGCAGTCAAAACTAACTGACTGTTCATTAGACATTATTCCAGCTAAATTGATAAAGGAAGCATTTGATGTTCTTGGCCACAGTATTTTAGTCATTATAAACAATAGTCTTTTAATTGGAGTTGTTCCTAAACATTTTAAATACGCTTTTGTCCAAAAAAAAAAAAAAAAAACTAATTTGGACCCTGCTGTTGTATCAAATTACCGGCCTGCCTTTTTTGTCCAATGTTTTGCAGAAGGTCGTTTTTAATCAAATAAATAGATTTTTGATTCAGAACAATATCTTTGAAGTTTTTCAGTCAGGTTTTAGGGCTTTCCACAATACTGAGTACTTTTAAATGACTTACTGACTGCAGTCGACTCAGGGTCTTCAGCAGTTCTGGTTTTACTAGACTTTAGCACTGCGTTTGATACCATTGACCACAACATTTTACTCTCACGTCTAGAAAATTTTGTAGGAATTCAAGGTACAGCGCCTGCATGGTTCAAGTCTTTTCTTTTAAATAGAACTTTTTTCGGTAAATATTGGTCGAGATCATTCACAACCTGCTTCTCTGCTCAGTGGGGTTCCACAGGGGTCCATTCTTGGCCCAATTTTGTATTCCTTGTATTTGCTACCTCTCGGGTCAAAGTTTAGCAAGCATGGAATCCCCTTTCACTTTTATACAGATGATATGCAAATGTATCTCCCTCTAAAAAAAGAACAACAAGAACCAAATAGAGTTGTTGTGTAAATGTATAGATGACATTAAATCATGGTTATCTTTACATTTTTTACAACTAAATGAAGAGAAAACTGAAGTTGTGTGGTTTGGAGTTCAAAATAATCTTGATGATCTGGGTGATTTAGCCCCCTTTTGTAAGCCATGAGTCTGAAATTTAGGTTTTCTTTTCGACAGTGATCTCAGGTTTGAGAGACAAATTTATTCTGTCGTTAAGTCTTGTTTCTATCATTTGAGATTAATAGCGAAAGTGAAACCATTTCTGTCCACTCGTGTTCATCTTCAGTTCTCTTTTCACAGCAGTTCAGTCAGTTTACTGTTTGAGAAAATGAATTACTCCGGGATATTGGTTTGTTTGAGAGGAAGTGTCAGCCACACTTAAAAAGTTAACAGCTTAAGTAATTTGCGGATTAATGCGTATTGGAGACGGGAACAGTTTAAAATGATTCAGTTCGATTTGGTGAACTGTTTCAAAAAGATCCGGTTACATCGAATGATTCGTTCGCGAACCGGCAAACTGCTTTGTTTTGAATTGTCTTATAACAGACACGGAAGAGAAGACCATGCTGAATAAAGTCGTAGTTTTTGCTATTTTTGGACCAAAATGTATTTTCGATGCTTTAAAAAATTCTAACTGACCCTCTGATGTCACATGGATTACTTTGATGATGTTTTTCTTACCTTTCTTGACATGGACGGTATACCGTTCACACAGCTTCAATAGAGGGACAGAAAGCTATCGGACTAAATCTAATATATCTTAAACTGTGTTCCAAAAATAAACACGGTCTCATGGGTTTGAAACAACATGAGGGTAAGTTATTATTATGACATAATTTTGCAAGTTGGGCGAACTAACCCTTTAAAGCAGGGATTCCCAAAGTGTGGTGCGCGCACCCCCAGGGGTACGCGAGCTGCCACCAGGGGGTGCGCGAGAGTAAAAATGTAATGGCAGTCTGTTGTTTTTAAGTGGGATTTTTCCATACAATCAAAAACATGAACAGTAAACACTTCCTTTGTAATCGCTTTTATTTTAAATAAAAACTATAATTTATTAGTTTTCGATGGAAACGTGTCTTCTACGCACTGTTCTTCTTTTATGTACTGCAGGATAGGCTATATGCATGCCAACTCGTTTCATTCATTCCATAATATATATTATAGATATGCTTAACTGGCTGACAACCTCTCTCCAGAGATGTTTTGCCACATTTCTTCAATTAAGGATGATTGCTTCGTAATATATGGTGTTTCCATTTGCCTGAACTTCTTCAAGTAAGTTGTGAGGCAAATCGAAAATCCAGCACTCTCCTTCACTACTGATACTGTGACTATTCTTTTTTCTATGTGTTCATTTGCTGGCATTTTCCACATTTCTTTTTTTATCCCTTAAAAACAAATTTGTCCATTCTGATGCTCAATTTTACCGAACTAATGGCTGTTGATGGCTATTTGAATTCAATTCTGCAAAAGTGGGCGCTTGTATGTGTTCGTTAAATGAGTAGCTAATGTTATGTGAGTAGGTCTGCTCATGTCTGAAAATAATATATAAAACACAAAATAATTTAAAATAAAAAACATTAGGCTATAGCTTATATTTCTTAATTATTTTTTTAATAAATGTCAAAAAAAATATTTGTGAAACTAAAAAAAAAAAAAAAAAAAAAAACATTAATTGTGTTCAGGATAGTGGGGCGCATTTGAATTCGTGGCGGGCCGTGGGTTGAGATGATGATGCTGCTAGCTCCATGGTCATTTAATAGGCCTAGCCTATTGCTACAATGTTTATTTTACGCAGCTGAAAATAACCGTGCTTTCTGTTACTGAGCCTGTATCTGTCACTCGTCCTCTTAAAAGTGGAAGCTTGTGCATAGCTTTGTTGCATTATATTGAAACTTTGTTGATGTTTTTATTGTCATGCGTGTTCTGGTTATTTGCGCATGATTAAACTACTCTATATGGCGATAAAAGAAAGCTTTGTTGTTGTTTTTTTTTTTTTTAATTGGGGATTGGGGGTGCGCCAACCCGGTTGGGACATAGAAGGGAAAAAAGTTTGGGAACCGCTGCTTTAAAGATTCGGTGTACCACATGAGACGTTATCTAATCCGATGTGGTGTTCACATGTGCTCGTGCTTCGATTTTGGGACATAAGTGGCTATGATGACATGCAAATTATATTTAGCAAATTGAGAGAGAGAAAAAAATAAATAAAACTGGGTTGCATTAATATTTTTAATAGCTGCTCGCACTTGCTTGGAATTAACAGACCAATATTGAATCTCTAGTGTTCATTCGTGTGCTCAGTCATGTGGCCTGAACACAATCACATACACGCTAAGGCCGTATTCTATCGTACCACTGGTGTGGTCGGGGCCATTAAGTATACCCACTTGTTTTGTTGCTTCGCAAAATCTATAATTTACTATCATGAATCGTTCCCTTTAATGGTGTACCATACAGTTGTGAAACTAATGATTCTTTGTTGTAATTTGTGCATTATCAGTTCTGTCATCTCACATTTCCCCACCGATCATCTACTGAGTGCGCGTGTCCGCTGCAGCGAAAGAACTCCGCTCAGATGCCATAGGGAGCACCGGGACATTTCTGGTCCGGTTGAGTGAGAGCTGATCACCAAAGTGAGGGAATTCTCCCCCACTTTAGGCACTGTTTCTAAATTACACCAAACTGCAAAAAAGTGTGAGGAGGCGCTACGCATTGCATCTGCCAGCTGCATGCAAGAACAGATTCTCGTTTGCTCAACAATGTAAAGTGATAAACCGCTTCATCCATTCAGATGTGACACAGAATTATTGATATTGTTGTGTCGTGTGACACATGAGAACATTAAAGGTTCTGTAATGTTGCTGGCTGAAAACATCCAGATGAATGTTAATGGCATGAAGAGGAAAACTGGAAAACACTGAAGCATGTCAATTCAGCAAGGGGAAATAACTGTAGCCTAAGACCTTCTTTAATGCAGCTCTGAAATTAATTGTATTATGATTAAAAAAATATATGAATTTAAATGGTAAAATACATGATTCTCACCAAGCTTTGTTAAAACATGAATCACGAGAGGGCAGCTTATGAATGCAGATAGTGCTTGCAATGAGCTATCTTACAACATTTACAAATGGGTTTATGAATCTGTAATAATTAATACAATGAAAGCCAAATTTTGGTCAAGTGTTCTTATTGAGCTATTCACTTTCATAGGCTGCATCCGAAAACTGAAAAATGGTGCCTTCGGAGGTCGCATTCCAAGGTAGGAAGGCTTCAAGGCACGTCCGAAATCAATGTCATCTTCATTTCCTTTCTCCTGAGATGACTTCATCTGGCCGGTTTTTGAAGGCAGCATAGATGTATCCTTCGCTGCCTTTGATATCCCAAAATCCCATGCGTTCCATTCTGTGACAGTTAAGCCAAAAAAAAATAAAGATGGCGTCTGAAAGTTGCGGTCGGTGGTCAGTTTGTGTGTAAATGTATGTTTCTGAACAACTTTTTCCACTTATGTAATTTCTAGCGAGAAATTAATATTTCAGTAATAAAATATCCACTTAATTATAACCAAAGCTCTCTATATTTTGCTGTAGATCATTAAACCATTACTCCACCACAGAAGCCTGTCCGAAATCCGTTTCATGAGGTGCCTTCGGGAAAAAAAGCTGCCTGCAAAGTCACTGACAGATTAGACAGCAAGCCAGCAAGTGAAATTGTATAATCTTTGTCCACTATTTCCCAGTCGCTACTGTAGTGTACTGTAGTGTCTCCTAATCACTGAATGCACAGCGTTGCCGACATCACATTCCCATTCTGATGACCGACTATTGATGTGATTACATGGGTACAAATAATCAGTTTAACATATTTACATGGCAGGATTTTAACTTGGTTTGGTTATAGAAGGTTATCCTACCTCTCAACAGATGACCATTTCAGTTTAGGCATTTTTATTCTGACGGAGATGTTTCTATGGAGCATTTTCATTCATACTGGACGCCATTCTAAGTTTCTGAAGGGTGCATGCTTCCCCTGCTGGACTACCACCCTCTGTTATGCAACCTACAGCATTAATGCATATTACATGTTCCTCCTGCCGCAGCAAGGGGTTGTATGTATTAAAAGTTTGCTTAAAGGGGGGCTACAATAGTGTTTCATGGATTCAGAGTTGTTCAGTGTTAAAGAGACGGATTTTCATGCTAAACATGGCCAATTCGGATGAGTGGAGAAATCTTATTTCTGGGTGGTACAAGTTTCTGTAGTTTTTTCAATGATGGATTCATGACGTATACGATGGTGGAACTCCTTATGAGCATTTCTCTAGGGAAAGCACGCCCATGCACATCTTGACCAGAGGAGAGCGAGACCTCGCTCGTAAACACGCTTCATCAGGAAATCGTTGGCAGCGCTGCATAGGATTTGTTTGAGAATGTCTCCAAATAAGTGTGTTTTGGATGTGAGAGGAAAGTTTACCACGTTCAGCTTCTCAAAGAGCCTAGCGTTACATGGACCGTGGATGCAGTTGCTTTTCTGGGGCAGCAATGGAGTGTAGTAAGTGTTGTTCTCGTCATTTTAGTGATGAATGTTTTATAAACGAGACCAGGTTGACACTGGATTTGCAAATCTTTTGCTATTAAAACATGGTAGAAGACCCCAGTCAGGTAAGTACAACTGCATCAGATTTCTGTCTTTGTTGGAAATCAGCACATAAGTGAATATATGTTATGGAAACAACACAAATCAGTATTATAGCTCCGCCCACAGCATGCCTCCAGGAGCTTGGTTTTTCCAGAGAGAATCGGAAGCTGTATTTTTGTTTTGCAGATATGACCAGGCTGGGGACTTTTGGAGATGGGGATTCATACTGCTCTGTAGGTACTCGGGATTGGCATGAGATTCAAGCATTTTAAGAAACATGTTTGTTGCACATCCTCAGTTGCTTAACTTGGGGTGACGCTTGCCCCTTTGTGATTTTTACACCATGGTAGATACATAAAATTGGATAATACTGCCATCATATCAGACTGCTGCTGCTAGGGGCGTATGCTTCCCCTTTACAATCACAGTTGCTTAAGCATTTTAAGAAAATACTTGTTGCACATCCTCTATTGCTTAACTTTGGGTGACGCTCCCACCCCCGCCCCCACCTTAATGTGATTTTTCAGCATGTTAGACTTAAATTGAATGATATACAAACTGCCATCATATTAGGCTGCTGTTGCTGCCAGGGGTGCATGCTTCCCCCTTAATGGGATTTTTCAGCATGTTAGACTTAAATTGAATGATATACAAACTGCCATCGTATTAGGCTGCAGCTGCTGCTAGGGGTGTATGCTTCCCCCATACAGTTCTCTCAAATATTTTGCATAAGCAGCTAAGCAACATGCTTGTTGTATGCTTCTCTCCGAGTTTGGGTGATGCTTCCCCCATAAATACAGTATCAAGCAACATTTCTCAATGCTGGCCATTCCAATTGCATCAGTTGTGTTGGGGAGTTTTGGCATATGGTTGTTTTGGGGTTTGTCTTGCTGATCTCCGCGCTCTGTCCAAGCATGGCTGCATGGACAGGTGTGTGGAGTGTTGCCCAGAACATAACCATACCGCCAACACTAACTGTATGCAATTATAATTGTCATAATTATACTTGACGCAAGTGGTCCTGATTGAAATCGAGCATCGCGTTAGTTCAGTCAGGCCATATTAGTCACGCTTGCATCAGCTGACAGTCAACTGTTCCTGAAGTGTACCAATCCAGTCTTGACACCTATCACCTGCAGTCTATTTAAATTCCCATTATTCAGTGTCTCTTCCATCGCATTGCTGCTTGCAATTAACTCCCTCCTCCAACCCCAACTCCACCAACTGAACCTGTAATCCGATCTAACTTGTTCTTTCTTTACAGTGTCTTCATTGGAAGCAGTCTCTATGACATTTTGTTTACAACTCATGTAATTGTGAATTGTGATTATATATGCTTATAATGGTTCTGTCCTGTACCCCAGGGGGGTTTGTCTTGCTGCTCTCCCCGCTCTGTCCAAGTATGGCTGCATGGACAGGCATGTGGAGTGTTGCACAGAACATAACAATACCGCCAACACTAACTGTATGCAATTATAATTGTCTTAAATATACTTGACGGAAGTGGTCCTGATTGAATGAGCTTTTGTAGCGATAGCTCCTAAACTCTGGAATGATCTAAAGATCTAAAGAGTGGTGGTCTCTGTATAATGACTCTCTAAACTGAGAGGAGACTTGGCTCCACTCAGCACCAATGGCAGTTAGCGAGGCTCGAAGAAAGAGCCAACAAACTCATATCCCTGCCAACGACAGAACTCTGAAGAGCAGAGGCTTCAGCAGGATGACTCTCTAAAATGAGAGGAAGCCTAGCACTCAACCCTCTTAGAGAAAGCCAAACACCTAGCCACAATCAGCATCAAAGGACTTGAATGCGGACTCAGCATCAAAGAACGACTCTCTTAAACAAGAAGAAACCTAGCAATGCTCAACCCTAGCAGGGGAGCTCATAATAGTGGAGGTCTCAGCATAACGACTTTCTAAAGTGAGAAGAGACCTGCCTACAGTGCCAGAGGCAGTAAGCGAGGCTCAAAGAAAGAGCCTACAAACATTTATTTGTAGGAGTCTACCTACCAATAGTACTGTCCAAGCAGAGCTATGGAGAGCGGAAACTTCAGCAGAATGACATTCTTAAATGAGAGGAAACCTACACACACTCAATCCTATTTTGAGCTCTTAGGAGTGGAGGCCTCAGCATAACGACTCTCTGAGAGGAGACTTAGCCACACTCAGCATCAAAGGCAGTTAGTGAGGCAGTTAGCGATTGTACATGTTCATGAGTGTCATTGGCAGCACACAATCACAGATGGCATGCTTCCCACCCTCCACTCAATGCGATTTCAGCCCCTTCTAGAAATATAAATGCTCCCCTTCATAGGTGCCCTGATGCCGGCTTTGTCCCCCAGGCAAAATGTCAAGTTACACATGAAATTTGTATGCAATTGCATGCAGAAAATTATTCTACCCCCTGTAGAATATTATTGAAATAATGTCTTGAATATTACAGCAATCTCTGTGAAAGAGAGGTGAGGTGGGTGGTTTGGCGCAAATATTCTGGACCATGGCAGTAGGAATGGGGTACAATGATGAGGCACTTAAAGACCCTTTTAACGCCTGCCTGGATAACCCTGTACCTGAGTGGGAGATGAAGGGGCTGGAGATCCTGGACTTTTGGGGGTTCACCATGTACCTACACCATCGGTCTCAGTGGGATACCCCAGCCAGACCTGTGTCTCCAGACAGGAGGGCCGCTGCCCAGTTCCACTGCACAAGGTGGTCGCCAACCCAGCGCCACTGCACAAGATGGCCGCCAGCCCAGCGCCACTGCACAAGATGGCCGCCAGCCTAGCGCCACAGCACAAGAGTGGCTGCCAGCCCAGTGCCACAGCACAAGATGGCTGTTGGCACAGTGCCACTGCACCAGATGGCAGCCACAGGTGACCGTCCAGAGTCGAATCAGATCCCAACTGACCTGGTCCCCACTGATTTCCCACAGTCGAGTCAGGTCCAAGTGGTCCCTCCAGAGTTGAGTCAGGCCCCGTTGACCATCCTGAGTCAGGTCAAGTCACCATTAACACTCATGAGTCAAGCACAACCACAGTTAGACCTCATGAGTCAAGTCAAGTCACCAGTGTTCTTCATGGGCAAGGTCAAGTCACCAATGATCTTCATGAGCAAAGGCAAGTCACCAATGATCTTCATGAGCAGAGTCAGGTCACCAATGATCCTCATGAGCAGAGTCAAGTCACCAATGATTTTCATGAGCAGAGTCAAGTCACCATTGTTCTTCCTGAATCCAGTCTAAACTAATTAATTAGTTAATTGCACTCAGCTGTCTCCACTTTCATCATCTTTTTTACCTGTCCATATAAACCAGCCAGTCTCTATCTGTTTTATGGAGTCCTTGTTTTCCTTCACCAGGCTTTTTCATGTTCCCTTGTGTTTTTCATGTTTCTTGTTTTTTGGACTGCTTTCATTGTTTTTGACTTCCTGCCTGTTTTGGATTTGCTTTTGGATTAACCTATTAAAACACTGCAATTGGATCTCTCGTTTCGTGTGTGCATTCATAACACAGTGGGCCTACCTTATGACACAATGTGTACAATGGTTTCTACCTGGTTTCATGAGTTTGGACAGTGGTGTTTACTGCATTTAGACTTGGAGGCTACAGTGGCAATGCGGAAGTTTAGGAACGCCTTAAAGAATCTGTGAAAATGTGTATAATTTAAAAAAGATAAGAGATCATACTAAATGCATGTTATTTTTTATTTAGTACTGTCGTGAGTAAGATATTTTACATAAAATATGTTTGCATATGAGAATGAGAGAATGAGCTTTATAGCCAGGTAAATGTACACATATGAGTGTTGTATGTTCCACAGTTATTATCAAGTGTTCATTATAGATGGACTGCCTGGGGGAAGAAACTCTTCCTGTGTCTGGCCGTTCTGGTGCTCTGTGCTCTGTAGCGTTGACCAGATGGCAACAATTCAAAGAGGGAGTGTGCTGGATGTGAGGGGTCCAGAGTGATTTTGCCAGCCCTTTTGCTCACTCTGGATAAGTACAGTTCTTGAACACAGGGCAGGGTTGTATCGATGATTCGCTCAGCAGTCCAGACTACCCTCTTTAGTCTTTTGAGGTCAGAATTAGAAGCTGAGCTGAACAAGAAAATTACTGAAGTGCAGAGGATGAATTCAGTGATGGTGGAGTAGAACTGTTTCAGCAGCTCTTGTGGCAGTTGGAAGGAAGTACAACCTCTGCTTGGCCTTTAACACAATGGAGTCAACGTGAATGTCCCACTCCAGGTCCTGAGAGATAGTGGTGCCCAGGAACCTGAATGACTCTACTGCCATCACAGTGCTGTCCATGATGGTGAGTGGAGTGAGAGCAGGGGGGTTTCTCCTGAAGTCCATTATCCCCACTGTTTTGAGCGTGTTAAACTCCAGGTTATTGAGAGTGCACCAGACAACCAGCTTTTTAACCTCCTGTCTGTAAGCAGACTTGTCACCGTCCTGACTGAGCTTGATGAGTGTGGTGTCGTTTGCAAACCTCAGGAGCTTGACAAGGGGGTCCTTAGATGTGCAATCGTTAGTGTACAGCGAGAAGAGCGGTGGGGAGAGAACGCAGCCCTGGGGAGCTCCGGTGCTGATTGTACAGGTGCTGGATGTGTATTTTCCCGGCCTCACTAGCCGCTGTCAGGAAGCTGTTAATCCATTGACAGATGGAGGTGGGTAAGGAGAGCTGAGTTAGTTTTGGCAGGAGAAGGCTTAGAATGATAGTGTTAAAGGCCAAGCTGAAGTCCACAAACAGGATCTTCACGTAAGTCCCCGGTCTGTCTAGGTGTTGCAGAACATAATGCAGTCCAATATTTACTGCATTGTCCACAGTTCTGTTTGCTCTGTAGGCAAACTGAAGAGGATCCAGCAAGGGTCTGTCACAGACGGGAACACAGGAGACGGAAGATCCAAGGGCAGTGTGGTTTATTAAGGGTAATCCAAATCAGAGTCAAAAACAAGCCGGGGTCATAACCAACATCATTCCAAATGGAAACAAACAAACAAACAAACAAACAAACAGGAACTCAAGGACTAGGAAACGCGAGGAAACTAGGTGACGGAAAGTTAGGACTCCATGACAAAAACCGAAACAGAACGGTTTAAATAGGCAGGATAATGACTATGAAAGTGAAGACACTTGAGTGCAATTGACAGGTGTGCAATTACCGTGATGAAGGGACAAGGCTTTTTGGGAATTGTAGTGCCTGTGGTGAGGTGCCTATGGGGAAGTGAGACCACTAGTGGACACCCAGGGAAACAGAGACCAGACAGCGTGACATTACCCCCTCCTCCACGGAGCAGCTACCAGATTCTCCACCCGAAACCAAGAAGAGACCAAGGAACACAGAGACCAGGAGGGAGGTGGAAGAGCGGAGGATCAGGGGGAGGGACGGAGGGCCAGGTCCACAGAGGGAAACAGAGAAAAGAAGGCAAAAAACAAAACAAAACAGAAACAACAACAAAACACAAGTCCAATGGAGTACAGAAAGTTCAGTTGCCCAGGGCCGAACCGACAGAGCAGGAATCCAGGGTGGAGCAAGATGGAATTGGATCCATCTGATCGAGTCAGAAACCCACCAGGGTGGTGCAGAAGACCACCACATCCGTGCGGTCGAAACAGAAGCCCACCAGGGCAGTGCAGAAGACCACCTCATCCGTGCGGTCAAGACAGAAGCCCACCAGGGAGACGCAGAAGACCACCACAACCGTGCGGTCGAGACAGGAGCCCACCAGAGCAGCACCGAGGACCACCACAGTGGGATCGATAATACATGAGAGCAAGTCTGGATAGGCAAGTCTGAAACAGAGAACATGAACAAGTTAAGGGTGGCCTCCATGGCCACGACAGGATCATTCGAGCGCTCAGAGAGGCTCTGGTAGTTCAGCAGAGATGTGGAGAAGCTCTGGTAATTCCGCAGAGTTTAGACTGGATTCAGGAAGATCAATGGTGACTTGACTCTGCTCATGAGGATCATTGGTGACCTGACTCTGCTCATGAAGATCATTGGTGACCTGACTCTGCTCATGAAGATCAATGGTGACTTGCATTTGCACATGAAGATCAATGGTGACTTGCCTTTGCCCATAAAGATCACTGGTGACTTGTCTTTGCCCATGAAGATCATTGGTGACTTGACTTAGCCCATGAAGATCATTGGTGACTTGACTTTGTCCATGAAGATCACTGGTGACTTGACTTGACTCTTGAGGTCAATCTGTGGTAGTGCTTATCTCATGAGTGTCAATGGTGACTTGACCTGAGTCTGGAGTGTCAACGGTGACTTGACCTGACTCTGGAGTGTCAACGGTGACCTGCCCTGACTCTGGAGTGTCAGCGGTGACTTGACCTGACTCTGGAGTGTCAGCAGTGACTTGACCTGACTCTGGAGGGTCAACGGGAACCTGACCCGACTCCGGAGGGTCAATGGGAACCTGACTCAACTCCGGAGGGTCAACGGGAACCTGACTCGACTCCGGAGGGTCAACGGGAAGCTGACTCGACTCCGGAGGGTCAATGGGAACCTGACTCAACTCTGGAGGGTCAACAGGAACCTGACTAGACTCTGTAGGGTCAACTGTGGCTGTCATCCTGTGTAGAGGTGCTGGACAAGCGGCCATCTTGTGCCATGACTCAGGACCGGCGGCCATCCTGGACCGGTGGACTCTGTCTAGAGTCCGGACATCCCACCGAGAGAGACAGGTGTGGCTGAGTCATCCCACCGAGATCGATGCTGTAGGTAACTGGTGAAGCCCCAAAAGTCCAGTATCTCCAGCCGCTTCATCTCCCACCCAGGTAAAGGGTCATCCAAGCAGTCGTTGAAAAGGTCCTTCAGGGCCTCATCGTTATACCATCCCCACTGCCATTGTCCAGAACGTTTGCGCCAAGGCCCCCACCTCACTCCCCTCTTGATGGAGAGTGGTTAGGTTAGAAAGTCTGCCCATCCACTCCTTTATGGTAACTGGGGAACGTATACAAAATCCCACACTGCTGGATCTTAGCATGATGGAGTCCTTCTGTCACGAAAGGGAACACAGGAGACGGAAGATCCAAGTGCAGTGTGGTTTATTAAGGGTAATCCAAATCAGAGTCAAAAACAAGCCGGGGTCGTAACCAACATCAATCCAAACGGAAACAAACAAACAAACAAACAAACAGGAACAAGAACAGGAACTCAAGGACTAGGAAACTAGGTTACGGAAAGTAAGGACTCCATGACAAAAAGAGATTCAGAACGGTTTAAATAGGCAGTATAATGACTATGAAAGTGAAGACACCTGAGTGCAATTGACAGGTGTGCAATTACCGTGATGAAGGGACAAGGCTTTGTGGGAATTGTAGTGCCTGCGGTGAGGTGCCTTTGGGGAAGTGAGACCACTATTGGACACACAGGGAAACAGAGACCAGACAGCGTGACAGGGTCCAGTGATGTCCTTCAGGTGGGCCAGCACCAATTTTTCAAATTACTTCATGACCACAGATGTTAAAGCCACAGGCCTGTTGTCATTTAGTCCTGTAATTTTGTATTTCTTTGGGATGGGGATGATGGTGGCGATGGTCCACAACACAAAAAATTGCTGAAATTATTAAAATAGGAAAATTGTTTGTTGTATGTAATAAACACATAGTGATTATTATGAGTTTGGACAGTGTTAAATGGGAGGTGTTTACTGCATACAAGCTTCAAGGTTATGTCTCAAGCACAGTGAATGCAAACATGCATGCTGCTTTGTCGTAGACTATGTCGTTACATCCGAGGGAGGTGATAGGAAGTCATAGGTGTAAACAGGGATGGCGCCAGAATTATTTCTCTACCAGTGCTAAGCAGGGGCTTTTTTGTGGGTTTTTTTTTTTACCACAAGTAGCAAGATTTGGGGGTACTATCTACAAAAATGAGTTAGTACAATTAAGGGGAAAAAAACAATTGTTGAGTAAATCTTAGAAAGGACAAAGTAAATTTACTTAAACAACATAATTGTAACGTTCAATTTAACTCACTGACCCCTCTTCTGTTCTCCAAAAGGCTGAAAAGGACCAACTTAAATACTCTAAACTCCCACCAGTATAGGAACTGGACTAAACCACCTCTGTGGCTTGATAGCAATAAAGAAGGAAGAAAATAATAATAATAAAATAAAGCATTGATCTCATGTTTAAAAGGAAACCAGGACATCAATTGAAATCATAGACTGTATAAAAACATGGAAGTAATGTCCATGACATCACCCATTGGTTTCCGAAGCGAAGTGAAAGTGACATTCAGCCAAGTATGGTGACCCATACTCAGAATTTGTGCTCTGCATTTAACCCACCCGAAATGCACACACACAGAGCAGTGAACACACACACACACACACTGTGAGCACACACCCGGAGCAGTGGGCAGCCATTTATGCTGCAGCGCCCAGGGAGCAGTTGGGGGTTCGATGCCTTGCTCAAGGGCACCTAAGTCGTGGTATTGAAGGTGGAGAGAGAGCTGTTCATGCACTACCGCCGCCCACAATTCCGTCCGGCCCGAGACTCGAACTCACAACCCTTCGATTGGGAGTCCGACGCTCTAACCATTAGGCCACGACTTCCCCACAACTTGCCGTCGCAATCTTGGCAGCACGTCACCACACTTCAATCCAGGATAATCGAAAATGGGCAAAAAGGCGGGATCTGGATTCTGAAGCAACGCTCACCTACCTAGACGGTGGTGACATCAGTCGCAATCTACCTGTCACTCAAGTGGCCATGCCAATTAATTATGCCGACTTTAAGGCTTAATATCATTTAAATGGATGAGTTCTTACAAAAATTCACACCCTCACAGTTGTCATGAAGGGCAAAATTAGCTATATAGACCAACAATTTTTTTTGAACAAGGCTGTAAATGTGTTTTCTGCTGTAAATTTGGCCATTTTAAGATGGGTTTTCTTATGGGATTGACTCCATTTTGGAGCCAGCCTCTAGTGTACAGTCAATGAATTACAGTTTAAGTCAATTCCTTGTTGACTTCACGAGATAAAGAATGAAGTTGCTGCTTGATTGAAACAGACAATAAACAGTTATAGAAAATGCCACTAATAAGTATAATAGCTAAGAATGTTTTCTTATTTAGTCAATTTTTCCAATTTTTCCAAAGAAAACGCCAAAAAAATACAAAAATAAATCATTGGGAGATTCCGGCACTTTTCAATGCATGACCTTGAAAGCGCCCCTCCCCCTTGGGAAACCCCGATCCAACCTCAAGTGACCAGCAGCATCTAAAGCAATGGCAGACAACAAATACAATCGTCTTTACTCCTCAAACTAACAAATAACCAGTATAGTAAACAAAACAAAGATGTTATGTCCTTATTTAATGAAAAACAAACAGGTAAAGAAGCATGTTGTGATGATATAAATGTATGGCTGTAAAACTTCAGATAGGCAGAGATTCGATTCAATTCACAATTCATAGGTTTTCAATTTTTTGCAAACTTAGAACGATTCAATTCATCAAATGCAAAAAAAAAAAAAAATGGACAAAGGATCTGCTTTGCTCCCTTTATTTCAAAATGTTAAAAATAGCAAAGTTTCGGTCAAAGACCTTCATCAGACAAACACACACACAAACATAGGTAATTGTTCATTAAGTACTCACAGATTCAAACAGTTTCAATTAATGACACTGTTAATAATCAAAATCAATCAAGTGAGCAGCTACAGTATATCACGTAAAAAAAAAATGCCTCAATACAGACAACACCCAAACACTCACCCATCTTTTTTAAATTACTTTCAAGTCCTAGAATTGATGCACGCATAAATATATAAAATACATTTAAGTACAAAACAAGACCATATCAACAAAATTCACTCTTAAAGGGTTAGTTCACCCAGATAGCAAAATTATGTAATTAATAACTTACCCTCATGTTGTTCCAAACCCGTAAGACCTCCGTTTATCTTTGGAACACAGTTTAAGAAATTTTAGATTTAGTCCGAGAGCTCTCAGTCCCTCCATTGAAGCTGTGTGTACGGTATACGGTCCATGTCCAGAAAGGTAAGAATCAAGAATCATCAAAGTAGTCCATGTGACATCAGAGGGTCAGTTAGAATTTTTTGAAGCACAGAAAATACATTTTGGTCCAAAAATAGCGAAAACAACGACTTTATTCAGTATTGTCTTCTCTTCCGTGTCTGTTGTGTGAGAGATTTCAAAACAAAGCAGTCTGGATATCCGGTTCGCGAATGAATCATTCATTTCACCAAATCGAACTGAATCGTTTCAAATCTCTAATATCTCTGAATCGTTTCAAATCTCTAATACGCATTAATCCACAAATGACTTAAACTGTTACCTTTTTGTCTTTTTTATGATGCCATGTTCAGTTTTATGTGTTTCATTTTTAATTTTATGAAAGCTTCAAGCGCAGATAAGACACATGCCTTTGGTGTGAGAGACCCGTGTTCGAATCCACCGTGAGACACTTAACCCCTAGTTGCTCCAGAGGCGTGCGACCTCTGACATATATAGCAATTGTAAGTCGCTTTGGATAAAAGCGTAATCTAAAAGTTGTCTAATATTGGTCAGTTATATCACCAACATGTAGAATCTCATGGTTTATTTCCTTCAAAGTATTTCTACAATTCGTTTTCCTTGCTTATTTTGATTTATTTTCAGTTTGGTGTTGGCATTCGACAAACATTTAAATTTAATGGATACACTGCTTCCAGTGTTGGTGACTCCTGTTCGATTCTTAACTTTGATTTCTTTGTCCCTTTGAAAAGACTTCACACATCCTGAAACACAGAGAACAATATGTCATTGGAATCAGTTTCTAACAACCTTACAGGTGAAAGTAACCATTAAGTCACGTTTCCACTGCTGGAACTTTACCCAGGAACTAGGGAGTTTGGGCTGGTACTCTGTGTGTTTCCACAGCAGGAACCAGGATTTAAACAAAGTTCCGGTAAAAAAAAAAAATGGCCCCCAGAAAGTCCCTTCTGGAGAGGTAGTACTTTTCAAAGGTTTAAAATATTTGGGGGCGCTAAACATGCTGATTGGATGAGTTAACGGTTGAGTTGTGATTTTTTGATGTGTCATTGTTTAAAGAACAAAATAGGCAGTTTATTTATAAAGACAGCGCTAATTTAAAAATTAGTTTTGCCGATTTCGGAGCTCAGTACTCATGTTACTCTATGAGAATAATGTTGACTTGCCTAGTCCTTCTGACATTTGCTGGTGGCTCTGATGTCTCTTTAGTGGCTAAACAAAGTATCATTTGTTTTGGGTAAATCTAATAGGTCATCTTTGGTCTTTATTCAATTGATCTATTAATAGGTTAAAATTAAAATAAGAAGAGGCAATACTCTTTGATACAATATTTCGTTTCTTTGTAATGTAGCCTGTATACACATTTCCCTTAACTACTTTCTGGGTGTATTAATATGTTTAAATGAAAATGAAAGGAGGCAGTGGTATTTGATATCATATTTCTTCTTATTGTAAATACTGTATACAGTGTGGAAAATTGCAGTAGCCAAGGCGAGCTGACTGATGTCATCAAGTACGCTGCTGTTTGCAGAATTACTTGCGTCATCTCGTCTGGGGGAGACCACAACTTGGAAAGTCCAACTATCGAGGATTCTAGTCCGAAATTTTCATACTTTGTATTGAGAAACACGGGCAGACCTAAATCACCAGACTATTTCTTCATGGGTACTTTTGACCGCGGTGGAAACGCAGAAAGCAATAGGTCTGGGTGGAAAAAAGTTCCTGCATAAAAAGTTCTTGGTACAGTTGTTCTGGGTAATTTCGGGGGCATTAGTTAAACAAAATATTAAATCATGCATCCATGCTTCCATGGTTGTATAGTTACTCAAATATGATCCCAAGTTATTAATGTAGTCTTGTAAGTAGTAGTAATAATAATAATAATAATAAATTCTCTCAAACAACCATGAGATCAGATTTCCGATCAGATGAATGTGTAATATGACACATTTGCTTTGAACAATTTTTATTGTAATATCAGTTTGATTATTTTGATGCTAGCATTTAGACTAGAATGTAGTGATGTGTCGTTCTTGAATGATTCATTCATTTTGAACGAATCTTTAATGTGACTCGGGAAGAACGAGTCGTCTCGAGGGGTGATTTTTTTTCAGTCATGCAAGTGCAATATTCTATAGGTTCTGTTCCACTAGTAGTAATTCACCTGTGTCAGTCAATGCCGTCTTGAGCCGGAAAGAGAATTGATTATTTCATAGTTCGGGTCTTTCGGGATTTTGACTCTTTCCCTTATCACGTGACAGACCCATACACTAAACCAATGAAATCTGAGCCGGAAAGAGAATTGATTAGTTAATCTCATGAGTCTTCGGGTCGAGTCGTACCTTAATCACATGACAGTCCCTCTGATGTCTGATGTCTCTGGTGTCTTGAGTATTCAGAGTTGTTGACAGTGTTAAAGAGATGGATTCTCATGCTTAACATGGCCAAAGATTAAAAAAATTATTTAGAAGAATGACTGAGAATTTCTGTGCTGAAAATCTTACTTCGGGGTTGGTACAAGTTTCGGCTGTTTTTTTTCGATCATGGATCTTATGACGTAGACGAGAACGGAAGTCCTTATATGAGCATTTCTCCCGGAAAAGCGCTTCCGCGCACACACATTGAACAGAGGAGAGCGAAACCGTGCACATCAATGCGCTTCAAAATTGTTGGCAGCACTGCATACGATTTGTTCGAGAATGCCTCCAAATAAGTGCATTTTTGGATGTGAGGGAAAGTTTATCGTGTTCAGTTTCCCCAAGAACTCAGCGTTACTTGAACAGTGGATGCAGTTTGTTTTTTTTGTTTTTGTGATTTACACATTGTTTGCTATTAAAACATGGAGCTGTCCCTGTGATAAAAACCCCAATTCATGTAAGTACAATTGCATCAGATTTCTGTATTTTGTTGGAAATCAGCACATAAGTGAATTTATGTTATCCGCTCATGGTACGCTTCCAGGAGCTCGGCTTTTTCCGGAAAGAATTGGACAGCTGTATTTTTCTTTTATAAATATGATAAAACTAAAGACTTTTTGGATATGTGAAGGATGCAGTACTACTCTATAGGTACTCAAGATTAACATGAGATTAGGTGAAACTGTGTATGTTATGTACCCTTTAAGACCAAGAGTTCTTAAAAATTGGCCAAATGGAAATATGTAAAGGGCCTAAAACTGATCCCTGGGGAACACCAGAGTGCACCACACCGGCCTCAGACTTGCAATCACCCATCACAACAAACTGCTTATGATCATAGAGGTAGGACTTAAACAACTTTAATGCAGAAACAGAAACTCCAAAGATAGTCTCTAAACAGGTGATTAAAATGGAGTGATCTATAGTGTGAAAAGCAGCACTAAGATCAAGTAGAATCAGAATAGGCAGACGTACAGAATCAGAAGCCATTAACAAGTCATTAGTGACCTTAAGCAGCTTGTTGATTGAGTGAAATGGTTGTTTGCTGACAATTATCTGAGAAAAATAAACAGATCTAGCTGACACAATTTCAGCCTAATATTCAAGTAAGCTGTCTTTCCTGGCCTGGTGATGAACAGTTAA
Source organism: Carassius auratus (assembly GCF_003368295.1). Classification (NCBI taxonomy): domain Eukaryota; kingdom Metazoa; phylum Chordata; class Actinopteri; order Cypriniformes; family Cyprinidae; genus Carassius; species Carassius auratus. The sequence continues at coordinate 23,974,422 of NC_039280.1, read as the reverse complement.
ACCTGATATACGCCATCTACGCTCCATTTTGCGACACAAAGCCTTCATAGCACTCAGATCATCATTGTACCAAGGAACAGAGCATGCAAAAGAAACACATCATGATTTCAAAGGTGTCAGCGTGTCCAGGCCAAATAAGAGAACAGAATTTAGCACAGAAACATTATCATCCATATCATCAGATAGAGAATTACAACTTAAAAAAGAGTCAATAAAATCTAAAGAATCAGTGGGCTCAATAGAGCTCCACTTGCGATAATTAATGATGTGAGAAGCGGTAGTGTTTATGACAGGTAATTCCTGTCATGAATATAGAATAAATATAGACAAAACGTATTTTGTTATTGTGGAGTCTTTTATAGCCATATGGATGTTGAAATCCCCCAGGAGAAGAATTCTTTCAAATCTGAGGCAAGACAACAAAAAAGACAACATATTTGATAATTCAGATAAAAATCTTTATTTGTCTTAGAAGGCCTGTATACTGTACCCACTGCAGTAAAATGGGTCTGATTTGGGGACATCTACAGGACACATGTTGAACTGTTGACTGTGCAGCACAATGATACCCCCACCTCTGCCAGAAGAATGCGGGAGATCAAATAATCCACAGCCAGCAGGTGTTAGTTCATTAAAAAGAAGACTAGATTATCTGTGCCATATTTCAGTTAAACAGATAAGGTCCAGCATTTGTTCTAAAATAATGTCAGATAAAATAACAGCTTTGTTGTTGACAGAGTGTGCATTAAACAGTGCTGATTTCAGCAGTTGCTGGGGAGCAGATGAATCCAAAGCAACCTCCACATGCCTGAGCGCTGATAAGTTATTAAAATTAACCCCTGTAGGTCTAAACAGCAGTCTATGGGGTTTGTGCAGAAATTTCGGATAAGCAACATGTTTAGATGCTGAGCAAAAAAACTACGCCTTGAAGAGCGATGTATGTAACGCTTAGGTTGCAGTATTCCAATATGACTGCAGAGAGCAAGTATGTCATTCGCCATATCTAAATGTCCATTCAGGTTCAACAACTGGTGAGCAGTGTACCTGAGAGCCATTTGGGGAGAGTCCACAACAACAGCAGCCTCACAGCGGCGCCCTTTGAACATCCAGCGGAGTATAAAAGTGCAGGGGATCAATAATTTAGACTAGCACAAGGAAGGAGTACGGCAGCTGAATACGCTCTATCTTTGTGTACTCTCGTTGTCCAAAGAGTTTGGGTAGAGGACACACTGAAACTTCTGTTCCGAAGGGGATTGAACTCAGAACTCCAGTCGGAGTTGGCTTGCTGAGACGAAGGGAAAAGCCTGAGTGAATTTATTGATCTCACCATCCAAATTGACAATTTAATTCGCTCACGACGTCCTTCCCGATCCCTGTCCTGATTCACGCTGGACACCAGCACTGCAGCAGAGCCAATGCAGCTTGGATTTACTCATCTCACTCCCGAGGAATGGGAACGCCATATGCAGAACCAACTGTGCTTCCACTGCGGTCAGACTGAACACATGATCCATAACACATGAAAGTTTTACGTGTCAAAGAGGAAGTCAAACTACAAATAGGAACCCTTCATTCTGAGCACATCAAGTTCTATGTCATCCATTCACCCAATCATGCTGTCATTCTGGGACTACCCTGGCTGAGCAGACACAATCCACTCATCTCCTGGGGGCAAATCGTTCAATAGAACACTACCTGTCAGAATCACTGTCTAGCGATCAGTCAACTGCGGCATCGACCTGATGCCTGGTGCCACTCCTCCTAAGGGGAGGATCTTCCCATTATCGCAACCAGAATCAGAAGCTATGAAAGCTTACATCGAATATGAACTGGCCAAAGGGTTCATTAGACCCTCGACTTCTCCTGCCTCGGCTGGGTTCTTCTTTGTAAAGAAGAAAGACGGAGTACTGAGGCCATGCATCAATTACCGCTGCTTTAATGACATCACTGTTAAGTTCCGTTATGCCTTGCCATTGGTCCCTGCAGTGCTATAGCAGCTTCGCCAGGCTAAATATTACACCAAACTGGGACATGTTCAACAGAGGGGTAATCGTGTACATGATGATATCCTGGTGTACTCAAATTATCTTGAGGGACACATTCGTCAGGTCAGAGCTGTATTACAATGCCTAATTCGGTACCAACTCTACACAAAGGCTGAGAAATGAGAGTTTCATCAAACAGTCACCACTTTCTTGGGGTATGTGATCAGCCAGGAGGAGCTAGTGATGGACATGAGGATGGTAAAGGCAGTTCTGGAATGGCCGCTTCCTCTGACAGTCAAAGAGTAATAGTGCTTCCTAGGATTCACACTTCTTCTACCGGCGATTCATTAGGGACTTTAGGTCTATCCCTGCTCTTTTGACCGCCATGACAAAACGTCACTCCACCAAATTAACCTGGTCTTTGGAATCACAGCAGGCCTTCGATGCACTCAGGACTTGGTTCACTTTAGCGCCCTTCCTAACTTCAGTGCTTCTAACACCGGGGTAGACACTATACTTTCTCAACGTCATGGATCGCCAGCAAAGTTATATCCATTATTGATTTACGATATATCGTAAATCAACTGCAGCAGAACAGAATTATGATGTGGGTAATCGTGTACTTCTGGCCATAAAATTAGCACTAGAGGAATGGCGCCAGTGGCTGGAGGGAGCATCACATCTGATTCCAAGAATACCAAGGCTGATGCCCTCTCTCGTCAAACCGAGGAAACATTCTGCTCAAATGTCAATGACAGTATTCTTCCCACAAAACTTCTCATCGCCCCAGTGCAGTGGGACATCATGAATGAAATAAACAACCTGAATCTCCAGAACCCGCCGCCTCCTGAAAGTCCTGCAAATAGATTGATTTTCCAAAGCCTGCCAACTTATTCCCCTGCCGAAACTTCCCACATCATTTAAAATGGCTGAACTAATGTGCAATCCTGTGTTTTGTTTCTGTGGTTTACCTGAGGACATTGTCTCGGACCGGTGTCCTCAGTTTACCTCAAGGTATGGACTGCATTCTTCAAACATCTGAACGTGAACATCAGCCTCACATCTGGCTACAATCCTCAGTCCAACAGACAGACTGAACGCCTGAAAATTATTTGGTTTCTATGATCCTATTGGCAACGATGACAATCAGACTGGAGCATGAACTTATTTTGGGTGGAATATGCACAGAATTCTCTCATGAAACTAGCCATGAGTGAGACCCCTTTAAAAGCATGCTGGGTTTCCAACGACCATTGTTCCCCCTGGCTGGAGAGCCCACCGACATACCATCAGTCACAGTCACTTGCAACGCAATGAGGAGGTCTGGGACTGAGTTCATACTCACTTACTACATGCCGTCGGAAGACAGGAGCAGCAGGCCAACCGCATATACCTCAGGACAGTGGGTCTAGCTTTCCACTAAAGATCTGTGCCACAGACTGCCATGCAAAAAACTCAGCCCCAGGTATGTCGGCCCCTTCAAAATTCTGTGACAAATAACTCCGGTTTCGTTCTGTTTAGTTGGAGATATCATCAACCCCACACTCACGGAGGAGTTTCATAGGATACATCCGGGAAAACCGGCCCCTCGACCTCGTGGTAGACCCCAGCTTCACTTGCCTACTCGCATCAGGAACCAATCGCAGGGGGAGGGCTCTGTTACAAAGAAGACTTCCGTACTGCCTCCTTCTCACCACCAGATGGAGCTCTCTCCTGAACATTGACTTCATTCATTGAACTCCAATTCCCATCCTGCCTCATACCTGCGACTGACTGCACACACACACCTGCATCCAATTACACACACACATATATAACTCAACTTCCAACTCACTGCGAAGTCTTGATTTGCCCCGGCTGTCAATACTGAGCATTTGTATTCCTGTATTCTGCCTTCTCGTTTTGACTTGGACTGTTTATCATTTGCAGATTGTTCTCTGCCTGCCCTGACTTGGATTTACCTGCTTCTGTGATTGTTTGCTGTCTGCCCCGATCATGTGGCTGTTCCCGGGTTTTGTCTCAGCCTTGCCTTCTCTACTGTATCCACTGGTGTTTGACCCTGTCTTGTCTGACTATCTGAATAAAAGCTGCAAATGGAACCCCCTCTGCTGATGCTTAGCAACACTACTGTGATGAGTGGGGCAGGGCCGAGAGCCATGGGAACGGGGTGAGGCCGTTGGAGTGATCGGAAATGAGCGACACCTGCTCGACCCACCGGTCTCGAGTCCCACGGAGGAGATGGAAGGATATGAAACACGAGCGATGAAAGTGAAGGATGAGAGAGGACCGGGCCTGGGATTTATTTTGTATTTGGTTTTTACTTGTGTGCGACAGTCATCCGCGATCCGCGATCCGTCGTCCACCAGGGGCCATCCAGTGCCACTGCCAGGCACCGCGGAGGAGATCACCCACCTAGTGGAGGGCCGAGGGGCAGTGCATCTGGGAACCGGAACTATTTTTTTTCTCCTCCTCTCTCCCCTGTCTTGTCTCCGTCGCTCTTCCTTCCATCTCCTTTTCTCTCGCCTCGTCTGTCCTACCCCCAGGTTACCGCAGGTCACCGTGAGCAGTCCCCAGGGAGGGGGGTAGAGCACAGTCTCGTGGGTACAACCCGGCCTGCGAGGGGCGATGGGGGTATGTGACGAAAGGGGCAGGGCTGAGAGCCGTGGGAATAGGGCGAGGCCGGTGGAGTGATTGGAAATGAGCGACACCTGCTCGACCCACCTGTCTCGAGTCCCACGGAGGAGATGGAAGGATCTAAAACAGGAGCGACGACAGTGAAGGATGAGAGAGGACCAGGCCTGGGATTTATTTTGTATTTGGTTTTGATTGTGTGCAACAGTCATCCACGAGGGGCTGTCATGCTGTTTTTTGTTTATTTTGTTATTAAAGTTGTGATTTGATTGTCCGCCGGTCCCCGCCTATGTGTTCTGCGTGAAGCTAACTGAGACTTGTTATAGTACTTGTATATCATTGCTCTTTTGTTTGATTTTGATTGCTTCCATTGTCCCCATTGCTTCCATTGTGCCCATTTGTAAGTCACTTTGGATAAAAGTGTCTGCTAAATGTAAATGTACACATTCATGGTTACACCCTGTTATACTATCATAGTTTTACGATTCAGTCAAACTTTTTCCTCATGAATATCCTGTTTTACTTAAAATTGTGTGACGAGTCAGCTGCCTCCTCCCTGATTGTCACCGGCACCCCGTCCTAAATCGCCGCCCTTCACCAGGCTCCCGACTGGAGTGGGTGTGTGATAGGAGGGGCGCTGGACGAGTCAGGGCTGGCGGCGTGTGATGGGGCACACCTGAAGGAAGTGGAGCCTCATTACCGCCGCTGTTTAAAAGCCCAACGCGCCTCTCCTCAGGGGACCGGTCTCTTCCCCGTGCATGCACACTGGTGTCCTCGTGGGTCCAGGAAGGGTGCGTTGAGGGACTCCCGCGCCACCAAGACGTGAGCTGCCGGACCCGCGATCCGGATGGGAACCGCACCCGTATACACGGCCGACGGGCCAGGATGCCGGGCCGTCCATCCCCTACCAGCGCCGCGGCCAACGAGAGAGACGCGGCCGCTAGGAGAAGCCGCCGCCCCTCGCGCCCCGGACCAAGGAGGGGAGCGCGTGCGGCCGCCGGACTCCGCCCCTTGCCTGGACCCTTCCTTGATGAACACTGCCCGACCTACACAAATCCCGCAGCACAACGAGGACACCAGATTCCCTGTTATTTTGGACACTTTCCCCCTTTTGGCCACTTTTATTCCCTTTGTTTTGATTTCTGTTAATAAAAGCCTCTCCGAGGCCTGACGCCACGCCCGCTGTGTCTGTCTTGTGCTCCTCCCGTGACAATTGTTACATTATGTAAGTAAAATTTTTAAAAGTGAAACCACTACAGTATCTCCAGTAACAAAACTGCAGTTTGGCGAATGTCCATTTCAGAATGGATGATGAGTCATAGTTGATGGAATTCTCAAAGCCTCATGAATTTCCTGAATCTACACTCGCCTGACATTTCAGTGTCAAAAATGAAAATGCAACTACTGAACATTTTGAATGGAATCCTCAACTCAGCCCACACATACCCAGGTAAGACCACATCTGACGACCACTTGTGCCTTACTATCTTACTATCTAATATTACTTGAGCCATTTTATCTTAGAGAGTGGAATTGCAAACAGTGAGTAAGTGTTCTTATCACATCTACAGTAGATTATATATTAACTGGGTTGTCTACCAGCATACAGTATACAAAATGACCATATGAACACAGACATTATTATTTTATTTTTTTTTGTAAGCCTTGACATTCAGACTTGGTGGTATGTTCATTAAAGAGTAATGGTGTATGAAAACTTGTATTGTTCATATATAAGAACCATAAAATTAGTCCATGCAGTATTCTGAACTAAAACTACTAACTGTTTGTTGACACAACATTTATGAATAAAAAAGTGACTTAAATAGATATCAAAACACATGTATGACTTATGCACTTTCTGGGAGGAATTTCCAGAAATGCAGCAATACTAAGACTTCTCAACTACCAAAATATACATTAACAACAAACATAGTTATTAACACTCAGTAAGCTATTAAGTCTCTTGTCTTTCAGAGATTTCTTATTGTGTTGCATGTTACAGTCTATTTCCAGTGTACAGAAACAAAAATCAGCCTTGAATATTAAAGATCTGTCACAGACAGAGCTCAATTTCACTTTCAGCACCAGCATTTGTAATACCCCTGACAATACCTCAGAGATCTCAAAGCCTTTGGGGATTTCTGCCTGCTGTGATGGTTTGGTTTGGTTCTGAAGGAAGAGGAACAGATGTGTGTGAGATTTTCCTGTGCACTTATGATGACATTTAGCACTGTTTGCACTCTCATTCTCATCAAAACAAATGTCAGAGGTGACAATAGCATATCACACACAACAGCACTCCTGCCTGTTTAAAGATATTTATCTTTTTATAAAAAAATTGCATATTCTAAAGACCCCATTTTAGGTGATATAAAGGACAATATGGGTTAATGATATTACATTGAGTTGGGGTGTGACCATGACCAAAACTAAAACAAAACACATACGAATGATTTACAGATTGGTTAAGTATTCTTATCACATCTACAGTATACATCTATGTTAAATGGGTTGTCTACCAGCATATAGTAAAGGAGGTAGAGCTTTTTCACATTTGGCTCCCAAACTCTGGAATAGCCTTCCTGATAATGTCCGGGGTTCAGACACACTCTCTCTGTTTAAATCTAGATTAAAAACGCATCTCTTTCGCCAAGCATTCGAATAATGTATCTTAAATTGTGAATGTAGTTGCATCTGATCAAATGTGCATTTTTATTCATTAGCTTGGGTTAAAATAATTTTAGTTTGTTGGATCAGCAGCTATGCTAATGATGTCTCTAATTTGTATCTATGTTTTTGCCATGGGATTTACATCCCGTGGTAACTAGGATTTACACAAGCTCCAGTCTGGATCCAGAACACCTGAGAAGAGATGATACTGACCCTCAGAGGACCTCAGATGATGCTAGCCCTGAATCAACAATAGAACTAACAAATATTGCTACAAGTGTGACTGCATCATATAACAATTATTAATTAATAATATTAATAATATTAATTGTCTAGCTGATTACGTCTTGTATTATTTTTTTTCTAAAAATCCTGTCAAACGTGCACAGTCACCACCATAAGATACTACTAAATATTGTAGAAACATAATTTTCTGTAAAGTTGCTTTGTAACGATTCGTATTGTAAAAAGCGCTATACAAATAAACTTGAATTGAATGTTTTATTGTGTATGAACTAGTTTTAAGGACTACTCACTTGGTATTGCTCAACTGTGTGTTTAAATACACAAAAGCTACGCAGTTATTAGTAAATGAGATATAGTAGCTATCAAGAAGCAGGCTTGTTCACCTCTACGGTGTACCAGTAGGTTCGGAAAATGGGCAAAAGGTTGGATTTTTGGAAGAAATGTTAAATGTTGTGACTCAGTTAAGCATATACAGTATCCTGTGTAAACCTTGATATTTCTATCTTGTTTTACCTTGTCACACTTTTTTAAAACCTGATACTGGCCCTTTAAGAGGTTGGGTAGTTCATGTAGGGTGAATGTGCATGAAGCACAGACATAACGCATAGCGTGTGAGTAATTTTGACTATGCTTACTCAAATAAGCATTTATAGTGCAATTTGTCTTTGAATAGCTGGTTTGTTGTTTGTATGTCAGCTGGGAGGTTGAATTTGAAACCCTGGAAAAGAAGTTAAAGACTTATTGCTTTCCGTTACTGTTTTTCTGAGACATTCTGGTGAGTTTATTCTGTTTGTAACAAAATATAATGTTGTCATATTGTGTTATTATTTGATCAAAACCAGTCAGAATGCATTCAAATCAAAGAAAATGTGGTTAAATTGTTCATGTGGGAGTTGAAGATGAGAGCAGGTGTAGCACCACAATGCTAGTTTTGCTAGTCAAAGAGAGCACTAGGTGTGCAATGCTCATGCTTTCCAGACTGGAACTTGTGTAAATCCTAGTTACCACGGGATGTAAATCCCATGGCAAAACATAGAAACAAATAGAGACATCATTAGCATAGCTGCTGATCCAACAAACTAAAATTAATTAGTTTAACCCAAGCTAAAGAAAAAAAATGCACATTTCATCAGATGCAATTACACTCACAGTTTAACACTAGCACTACCGGAATTCTATAACTACTAGAACTGCCAATAGCGGTCATTTTGACTGTTCATTCCAGACAGCAGTGAATGTCATTTTTGTCATGTTATATTTACTTCAAAGCTTCTATGGTCATGTTTTATGAAAAATGTGGGGTAATTTAAGCATACATAATATAATATGTTCGTGATATTATTGTGTAAGAGCTACTAGACCTCCCACAAAAGTGCATGCCGCAATTTGCTTTCCGCAATTTGTATCCGGCAAGCTGGAGATCAAAGTTTTTCACCGCAGTTAAAATGTTGTTTTTGAAAGTCAAAATGTCAAAAAATATAAAATGAAGCAGAATTTTTCGTTAGATAAAAACATATTGTGAATTTTGGAAATGATTACATCTGTCTTTATTCAATACATTTTGACTTTTGGAGTTTACAATGTTTTTGCATTATCGGAAATGTTTGGACCACACGAATCGGAAACAATTTTATGCAGCCTCTAATGAAATCTAGAATGAAAAAATAGTTCTGTTATATTAGGACAGATAATAAACTCTGAATCACTTTCAGAATCAGTGTCAGACGAACTGTCAAGAGACCAAGAGACATCGCTCTCTGCTCCTCCATCAGACTCTGCATCATCAATGTTCTCAAGCAAGGATAAAACCTCAGTGACAGTCATTTTCTTTCTTGTTGCCATTTTGACGGTAAAGCTAAGTTTTAGCTTAGCAAAAGCATACAAAACTGCCAGAGAAAGGTTGCTAGGCAACAGCTACGCACATCTTTAACGGTGGGAAAAAGAGGAGATACAACGCCTGTAATATGTGCGGTCAAATTGACCGCTATGGCCATTCAAGGTAGAAATACTCAGAACGCTTTTGTGTTTTGTAATTTTAATAAAATAACAATGTTAAAATAAAATTTACATTAATTTAAGAAAAGTCATGGAACTGTAGTTATATGGGTTTTATTTCAACAAAGTTATTACATTGCAAATCTTTAAAACGGTCAAAATGACTGCCTTGGTAGTTCTAGTGTTAAGATACATTATTCAAATGCTTGGCGAAAGAGATGCGTTTTTAATCTAGATTTAAACAGGGAGAGTGTGTCTGAACCCCGAACATTATCATGAAGGCTATTCCAGAGTTTGGGAGCCAATGCATGAACTAGCTTTTCTGCATCAGAAACAGATAACATGTTTCGTAGAATGCAGTTTTTGTAACATGGGAAATATGATTTTCAAAAGAAAAGTTACTGTCTACTATAACACCCAGATTTTTGACTGTAGAGGAAGTAACAGTACATCCGTCTAGTTGCAGATTGTAATCTACAAGATTCTGTGTAGTGTTTTTGGTCTAATAATTAATATCTGTCTTAACCAAATTAAATTGGAGAAAATTATTTGTCATCCAATCTTTTACATTTTTAACACACTCCATTAGCTTAGATACTTTAGAAATTTCATCTGGTCTCATTGAGATATATACAGCTGAGTATCATCAGCATAACAGTGGAAGCTAATTCTATATTTTCTAATAATATTTCCAAGGGGCAACATGTATATTGAAAATAGAAGGGGACCTAGGATGGCAGAAGAAAGTAAGGTAAGTAGAAATTTTTCAGATGAGTTAATACAGGTATGGAGTCTGTGTTTTAAACAAAGTCAGCCCATAGGAAAAAATAAAAAATAAAAATAAAAAGATTGCTTAGTGGTTGCTTTTGCTAATCTCGGGAAACATTAAATTATCATATATCTCTTATATTAGTATCAACAGCATTATATAAATATTTTATTGTTCTCAGTGGTTGTTCTTTTTAACCTCAGGAGACTTAGTTTTGATTCTCATGTATTTCTCATTTTGGTCTCAACAGTTTCTCAGATGTTTACTATAAGAGTAACATTTTTTAACAAATATAACACTACCCTTTTTTTTCTTTTTTTTTTACTTGCTTTGTTCAGCATTAAAATTGTGTCTAGTACAGCCCATTTTTGCATGTATGCAAATATAGATTATTGTTTCCTCTGTTAAATCATTGTGCAATAAAAAACTGTCTACATAAAACAACTTCAAATATGACAATGCATGTATTGTCTTTGATTGAAATGGTGTGGATAAGTGACATTTGTAGCTAACCAGATTTCAAATATTTTTCTTAGACAAAAAAAGAAGATTGGCACAGAGGTACATGAATGTTAATTTCACTCATCCTGAGGGAGGATGGAGACATGTAGTCTGAGTGGGCCTAATTTGAAGTAGCTGCTTAGAAGTATCTGTTGTAGCTGCTTTCAACCCTGTTTTTTGAGCACCATAATATGAAAGTTGGTATTGAAACTACCGTATTTTCCGGACTATAAGTCACACTTTTTTCCATAGTTTGGCTGGTCCTGCGACTTATAGTCAGGTCCAACCTATTTATCAAAATTAATTTGACATGAACCAAGAGAAATGGAACTAAGAGAAATGAACTAAGAGAAAACATTACCGTCTTCAGCCGCGAGAGGTGCTCCTGTAGCCTACCACCGAGCAGCATAGAGCACCCTCTCGCGGCTGTAGACGGCAATTTTTTCTCTTGGTTCTTTTTTCTAAATGAATGTGACTTATAGTCCAGTGCGATTTATATATGTTTTTTTCCTCATAATGACGTATTTTTGGACTGCTGCAACTTATACCCAGGTGCGACTTATAATCCGAAAAATATGGTAAATACATTTCCAGTTTCAAAAATATATTTTATTGAACTTGTCTATACTACTTTTAGTGGACCCCTGCAGTAATTCATTTATATAGCTTCACCACAGTCTGCCGGCTAATACCAGGGCATCTTTTAGTACAGAAATAGAAGCAGTAAAAACAGAAGCATTGAGGTAAGACAATTGGTCTTTATCTACTTTGTATTCCTGCCATTCCATTCACTTTTCATCTACGCTAATATTAGTCTGTTTCTCTCTTATTCCGAGGTTACTGTAGCCACCAGATCCAGTCTGTATCCAGATCAGAGGGTCACTGCAGTCACCCGGATCCAGTACGTATCCAGACCAGATGGTCGATCAGCACCTAGAAAGGACCTCTACATTCCTGAAAGACAGCGGAGACCAGGACAACTAGTGCCCCAGATGAATCTCAGATGATTGCAAATGAATGCACAGACACTATTTAAACTGAACAGAGATGACATCACTGAATTCAATGATGAACTGCCTTTAACTATCATTTTGCATTATTGACACACTGTTTTTCTAATAAATGTTGTTCAGTTGCTTTGACACAATGTATTTTGTTTAAAGCGCTATGTAAATAAAGGTGACTTGACTTGACTTTTTCTTCTACACTTTTCTGCATAAAAATATTTAAAAGCAAAAGCATTGATTACAGTTTTTTAATTTTTTTGTAATTTTATGGTCCGTGCTTTAAGATTTACATCATACATTAGTGAAAATTACCAAGATGATCTGAATTTTTTTGTGCAAAACTCCTTGCTCAAACTGCAGAGATCATTTGTGTCTGATATTATACTGTACATTAAGCCTTGATACACATCAAAATACACATCAAAAGAATGTAAATGTTTTGATGTCAAACAAGACTGTAAACTCCTAAACATTTGAGCATTAGAAATACATGGCTGAATTTTATATTTTATAGTATGCTTGAGAGACTATATGATTTTTTTTATTTCTTTGCATTTCATAACTGAACTTAAAAACTGCACTCATAAAAACTTTTTTTTTCAGAATTATTTTAAATATTGCTGGGTTTCAAAATTCATTTTATTAAAAGATACAGCAATGCCAAGCATTTTGTCCCCAGAGGGAAGGCAGGTAAGTACAATACATTTATTTATAATTGTAACAATAAAAACTCCATGATCACAGGAAGAAGGAGGCGGGGACTGGCAGACAATCAAACAATACTTTAATAATCAAATAAACACAAAACAGCACGACAGCCCCTCACTGCCGACTGCCGCACACAAACAAGAACCAAACAACTAAAATCCAAAATCCTGTTTTATATCCTTCCATCTCCTCCGTGGGACTCGAGACAGGTGGGTTGAGCAGGTGTCGCTCATTTCCAATCACTCCACCGGCCTCGCCCGTTCCCACGGCTCTTGGCCCCACCCCACTCGTCACAATAATCTAACAGTGTTCGGAATAAATTTCAAATCAGTGTTTAACACTATTAAGACACAAATCATAGCAATGTTTAAGTGTTGCTAAAAAAAACACAGTACATACCTGTGTACATGTATTTGTAATACAAATAAAAATACGCTTTTAAAACTATATACCAAAAATTAAGAAAGCAACAGCTATAACCACACTGAAACAGACTTTTACAACCATTTTGTTTGCATTGTTTCAATTTCTTCTGCTTTGGGATCTGATACAACTGGTTACAGTTATTTTTTTATATATGTATATATATGCTTACTTTACTGTTTATTTACTGTTTATTTATGGAGTATATGGTCTGATTAGGTGTGTGTCGGTGTGGAATTTTGTATAAGCACATGCTAAAAACGTTAGTAATGGTCATAAAATGATCTCTGCAAATTACATCACCAGCTTCTTTATCTTCAGAAGTGAATTGTCTGTGATTGCTGGTAATACTGTAGGTCCTTTGTGTATAGTAGCCAAAGATGGAAAAAGACAAGAAAGCACAAAGAATTGCCGAAAATATGTGCCACAAAGCATTCAAGATTATTTCTCGCATGACGCTCACAAATTCTGTCTAATGTTTGAGAATTGCCAAGGCATTTGGGTCTTCCAGGGTGGGCACTTTTGGGGGTATGGAAAGTGATATCTTTTCATCAGGCCCTTTCTCTCAATGACCTTCAGATGTCATTCTGGCAACCCCATCACATCTGGGGCCTCATGTACAAAGACTTGCGTTGAATTCATACTAAAACATTGCGTACGCACAAAGCTGTAAATGTGCGTACACACACACACACACAAAGAAATAGATATATGAATATCTGCGTACGAAGGATCCAACGCATATTCTCTTTCTACATCCCAATTAATGTAAAATTGAGTGCACATGCAGGAGCAAAACGCCACACCCAATCTCCTCCCCTAATTAAATGAATTTAAATATCGTAATGAGTCCACTTTGGCAAAAGAAAGCAGTAAGAAAATGGCTCAGGCAAGAAGCAAGAAAGAAAACTTTACAGAAAGTGAATTGGAGGTACTACTATCGGAGGTAGAAACGAGAAAAAATTTTTTATTTGGAACTTTGTCGTTCGGAATTAATAACAAAAGGAAAAAATATGAGTGGGAGAGTTTGGCTGAAGCCGTCAATGTGGTGGGATCTGAAAGTCGTACTGTAAATGACCTTAAAAAGAAATGGTCTGATATAAAGATGGACGTTAAATGGAGAACTGTTGCACACTGACAAAGTGTGGGCAGAATAGGCAGTGGTAAAGGGGTCGATGAACTTACACCCTTTGAGCAGAGAGTTGCCTCAATTATGGGTGACACTTTACTGGAGTAGTATCTGCTGCTGTGGGAGACTCAGATTTATTTGTCAAATGCATGCAATGTAGCTGACCAAAAGTACACCAGAGATTTTACGTATCCATTGCATTTATATCAAATGTGTGTACCCATTAATAAGGAACAGACTCAAATCAGTTAACATGTGCCTGTGTTTATTTAGACTCCAATGGTGCAACAGCCAAAACATCCACTGGCACACACTCAGAATCTGCCCCTCCTGAGCAACCAGCGCCCTCTAGGCCCAGCGTTTCCAGTGTTCCCCCCAGTGCTGAAACTCTGTCTGTCTGCATCTTGACGCATGCTGTTTTGGAGTCACAACAGCAAATAGTTAAGGCAATCTGAGATATTAACAGTCACCTGTAAAATACCAAGTGTTGTCAGCACCTGCAAGGGAATGGGTATTGCATGGCTCCTCGCTGTCTCTCTCTCTCTAGATTCGGACCCAACTCAGCACAGAGCTCCAAGAGGATAGCCCTTGGAAATCTGAAATGGCTGATAAGCCAGTCATCATCCTGGGCCAGAAAATCATTGTGGTCCCTAAAAAATTGTTCTCATCAAATTCTGCCATTAGCAAAGTCCAAAGCTGCCATTGCCATAGACTAAGGGTTGTATCAATTTGCATATGCTTTTATATGTTCTTACTTAGTTGCATAATTGATAGAATATTCCAATAAGGCTCGTGTGACAATATATGTCAATTATTTTATAAATTGCAAATTAATAGCAATTCTTCCCACAGGTGGTGGTGCGATAGACTTGTAGAACAATTTGTTGTGTAATGTTTGCAACTTCACTTCATTGCCTGTGAGAGTCACCAACGGACAAAAACAATGAGAAATGTATGTACGGCAGACATGAAATTGGCTCGCGTTAATTTCACTGTTAGTACATCTGACTGTGAGCATGAAAGCTGGCGTACCCAAAGTTTTTGTGCATACGAAAGGTTGATACATGAGGCCTCTGGTGTTTTGGAGAGCAATGGCCTATCAGTGGGTTTCTTCCCTGTCTCTGCCCACAAACATTTCTCATTTGGCTTGCCTGTTTCTTGCCAGCATGCTGTTTTGAGGTCTGATCTATTAAACAGATGAGACCAAAACTAAAGCACCTCACTTAAGTTAAGCAAGAGCAGATTTCCGTTGCTGATACAGAAGCCTCACTTGAAATTCTTTTGTCTGAGGTTGAACCAGAAAAAACGTGTTGTTTCCAAGATGGGGTTACAAATGCTCAGATGTAGTCTGTCCCCACTGCTGTGGTCAACCTATGGTGATATCATTTGTAACAGAAGACTTTATGCTTTTAAAGTTTCTGTTGCCACCAAACAGACTATATCTTAATGTTAATTTGATGACAGAGCAAAAGGTTTATCTCATTTCCATGAATCAATATATTTATTAGGGGTGTGACGAGATCTCATTGTCACAGTGTCTGGTCTGTGTACCCCTGGATGTCCACTAGTGGGGTGAGCTTCTGTCTCGACCGCACTGAGGTTCTGGTCCTCTGCGCTGCCCTGGTGGGCGTCTGTCTCGTCCGCACGGCTGTGGTTGTCCTCTGCGCCGCCCTAGTGGGCTTCTGTCTCATCCGGACGGCTGTGGTGGTCCTCTGCTCCGCCCTGGGGGCTTCTGTCTCAACTGCTCTGCTGTGGTGGTCCTCTGCGCTGCCCTGGTGGGCTTTGGTCCCGTCTGCTTGGCTGGGGTGAGCTCCTGTTCCGCCTGCACCATCCCGGTGGACTCCAGTTCCACCTGCTCCACCCTGGATTCCTGCTCTGTCGGCACTGCCCTGGGCCCCTGAACTCCCCAATCCACCCTGGTCTCTTTGTTTTTTTGTTTATTTTTTCACTCCGTCCCTCCCACTGATTCTCCACCAGTCCACCTCCCTGCTGGTCTCTTTGTTCTTTGGTTTGTTTTTGTGTTCTGAGGAGCATCTGGTAGCTGCTTCTTAGAGGGGGGGGGGGGTGTTATATTGTCTGGTCTGTGTATCCCTGGGTGTCCACTAGTGGTCTCACTTCCCCATAGTCACCTCACTGGAGCACTACATTTCCCACCCCCAGTTCTTAATGCATCTCGTTTCCTTCTGGAGCATCAGTGAATGTTTGAATCTTTTTAAATGGTTGTGTGTGAGTCCCTCAAATGTCCTCAGTGTGATAAGATGCATCTCAAAATCATAAAGTCACTGCTGGAAAGGGTTCAAATATGCAAAGATGCTGGAAAACTAAAGAATCTGCAGGACCTTAAAGATTTTTCTGAAGAACGCTGCTCAGTTTAACTGTTCAGAACAGACAAGGGACTCATGCACAACCATCACAAAACAGAAAGACAGTCGTGGATCATCAGGTAACAGCAAACAGTACTAAGAACCAAGGGTTCCCAAACTTTTGAGTAGGGTTATTTTAATAATTTCAGCATTTTTTTTGTCTTGTGGACTAAATGTTAATATCTTTTATGCACAATATCTTAATCAGGACAGTACTAAATAAAATATAATATGCATTTAGTATGATCTCTCTTATTTTTTGAAAATTACTCATATTTTCACAGATTCTGCAACGGGTGCCCAAACTTTCGATCCCCACTGTATATATATTAGAATATTGTGAAGGACTCCATCATGCCCAGATCCAGCGGAACTTCAAGAGCCTTGACACATCTCTGCGGAACTTCAGAGCCTCAAAACATCTCAGCCGAACTTCCTGAGTGCTCGACCTATCCTGTCATGGCCATGGAGGCCATCCAGGAACTCACCGCCTGCCCTTAAGCTGTTCATGTTCTCTTTTTCAGGCTTACCTAACTAGACTTGCTCTCCTGTGCCATCGATCCCACTGTGGTGGTCTTCTGCACCGCCCTGGTGGGCTTCTGTCTCGACCGCATGGCTGTGGTGGTCCTCTGTGCCGCCCTGGTGGGCTTCTGTCTCGACCACACAGCTGTGGTGGTCCTCTGCGCTGCCCTGATGGTCTTCTGTCTCGTCTGCTCGGCTGTGGTGGTCCTCTGCTCCGCCCTGGTGGGCATCTGTCTTATCTGTTCGGCTGTGGTGGCCCTTTGCGCCACCCTGGTGGGCTTCTGTCTTGACTGCAGGGCGGTGGTGCTTCTCTGCACTGCCCTGGTGGGCATCAGTCCCGTCTGCTCGGCTGTGGTGGGCTCCAGTTCCACCTGCTCCACCCTGGATTCCTGCCCTGTTGGCTCTGCCCTGGGACCCTGAACTTTCCGTTCAATAATTTTTTTTAATTTTTTTTATTAAAGTGGAAATCATCTTACTAAATAATAAACTTGACTGACCGCTACTTTAAAGGGTTATTATTTGTTTTGTTTATTATTTATTTTTATGTATACATAAAAAGTTCATAAAGTCCAATTTGATTTCAAAATGCATTTTGTGTTTTGTTTTTTTTTCATTTAAAGAATTTATTTAAAATAGTTTACAAATCTTGTCTTGTCTTTTTCTTGTGAACCCAGTCTGTCTCGTCACACCCCTACTTTTGACTGAATTATTTTTGTAGCTTTAGAAACACTGAGAATCAAGGAATATATTTAATTCATACCAGACTCTGCAGTTTCTTTTATTTTTATTTTTTTTCTGTTGTTGTTTATGCTGTATCTTTGTAATAACTACTTTTTAAGTGGATCAAAACCTTAAATTAATGTTGTTCTACAGTAAACCCTAAGATCAAACTGTGTTCTTGTTTTAGGGCAAAACTGATCAACTTTTTTGATCCACTTCAAACGTTGACTACTATTTGTTTGAATGGTTGCAATTTGCAAATGTTTCTTTGTATTTATTTTACTACTGCTGTTTATGCTGTATCTGTAATAATTATTTGTTTGAATGCTTAATTTAATTTAACTTTAATTGTATTACTGTTTAACAGAAAATTATGTGAATTATGAAATTCCAATGATATCTAAACATTTGATACCATAACATTGTGAAATATTGCTAATTAAAATAGCATGAAGATTTTGGTCATATATCACTCACCTATATTCACTTCCAGAATTTTGGATCTCTGTTGAACTCTAATCTATGATTTATTTACTTTTTAAATGCAAGAGTTGCTACTTTTTAAAACCCAAACTGTAGGAAATATGTTGTCCTACTTCTAAAGAGTTAGTGTACTAAAAATCTGCAAATTATGTGTACTGTCTAAATGTTTATTTCAAGGTTTACAAACCTTAAAATAACCATCATCTGTGATAAACAAGCTGTGTATGGCTTGCCTGTAATCAGAAAAAAAAGGCTGCAGAGAAATGCTTTGCAAAAATATAATTGCCACTATATCCTTAACCCAAGTTTTCCCTGGAGACTTTTCTGCATTCTGATGTTGAGACGGTTAGTTGGTAATTTCTCCAGCACTGTGCCTCTTCAGGATTCTACAACAAAACTTCATCTGTCATGATTAATGATTGGTCACAGTTGAACTTTTGACATTATAGGCTCTTACATTGTTACCGTAAACTATAAAATGGAAACCTGATTGTAGCTAAAATGATGGAGTACACATGCACATTTGCTAAAAAAAATTACATTTTAATGTTGGAGCAGTTCCTTACAGTTTAAAGGGAATCCATTGAGAGAAGTGAAGAAATGCCAAAAACATTACAATATTTTCTTAGCTGTGGATAACATTTAGGTAAAATAAATTTAGTCTATTATATAATATAATTTAGTAAACTAGTACTTTGAGCTGAGCTTAAGTATAAGTGAAGTGATTAATTGGTGTTTATGCAAGCTGTAGATAGCTAATTATAGTAATATTGCTCATTCGATGCTGTTCAACTGACACATTTAAGAAGACAAGTAATAATTACAAAGAGGCTGCACTATCGTCTGTTAAGCTACAAGATTTAAAGAACAAAAAAATGTTTGCAGTTCAAACACATACTTCATGATTTAGATTTTGTATTTTATGTTTCATGAATGTCAACAGAGTTTGAATCTGAAGCAAAAGTTCAGGGGAAAAAAAATCTACAGATGATAAAAATAGCTTGGTGTACTTACAGAAGCCCAATTAATTGGCTAATTTATTACATTAAGAATCATCCTCACAAATGGAGATCCCAATATCCACAGTAGTGATGATTGACTGATTCCAAAGAACAAGAGGTGCTTGAATTGATTGAGAGCCCAGATCAGCAGATCAGCTTAGGGAGCTTCACACTGGCAGTTTAGACTGAAGCAGAGCACAGCTCGTTTTGAAAAAAATTATAACAATGTGTTTGCCCTGATGCAACTTAACAGTGAGCTGTTAATGCTACAAAGCTTTGGAGTGTCTCCAGAAATTGTTTTTGTTGTTTTTTTTTTTTAATTTCAGTAGCCTACAATCAATATGATCATCATCTAAAAGAACCTAAACTAGAAATATTTAACAAACATGTCTAACTGAAAAGCCTTTTGTGGTTCCTCATTTCCATAAAGATGAGCATTTCTTTACTTTAGGATGCGCTTGGACACTTCCAGAGCCATATAGAGTGAGAGTTGCGACAACTCCATTGACTCCAATGGAACGCTTTTTTTACAGCAATGGCGGCTCGTGGAGCCTCTCAATAGTTCCCGGAAGTAGCAGCAAACCGATGCCGCGCAGTAGAGATGCAGCAGAACAAACCGTTTGTGATGCACTTTTAACAGGTAAGACGTTTAAATAATAAGATTGAATATTATCAGTACATCTTGATAACAATAAATTGCAAATTAAAACCTTCTAGTAGATAATCACTCATTAAATGAGTAGATTTAAGGTTTGTTATCAGATAACTAACAGATTAGGCTAGGACTGGAGCTGAATAAAGTTAGTAACGAACACCCTAATAATTGTAAAATCTGTTCTCATAATTCAGTTTCATCCATCGTGTTTGCAATTAGAAAAAAAAGGAGTATAAACATTTTTTTGCAGGGTGGGGAAAGTTAGCTAACGTTACATAGCCTATTACGTTAGTTCAATATAACGTGTGACAGCGGTGAGTGGAAGTGGTAAAAATGAGGTTATAAAGTTTGTTCCTTATTACACGTATTAAATTACTTAATAATAAAATGCACCCTATTGATATACATTTAGAGTGAATTGAGTTTGCAAAAACATGGGTGGAGTGTTTTTAGTCATTGTGATTCATTTACTATTACCTGTCTATATTATATAATAATACTGTATTATATACTTAAACTTGTTAGTGTATAAAAGTAACATACTGTAACATTATGTGGGTTCTGGTGGGTGGAGGATTAGTGGTGCCACTGAAGTGTTCTGTGATGGAGCATCAGTGATGATGCAGGTCAGGAGAGCTGAGGGGACCTTTTTTTTTTGATAGCTGAATTTTCATTATTTTTCTTAGTGCTGCCTTTGCATTGCTTGATCTTTATTTTTTTTTCTTGTCTCTTAAATTTTTTAAATAGACCCAGGTAACTGGCTGATGGTTCACAGGAATGCTGACTGGCTGCTGATTGACTTGCTGCTGGTTGTCTGGGCAGTGTCACCTGTCCCTGTCTCTCCTCTCTAGCCATGTCCTTTTTCTTCACTCTCACTTTCCCTTCTCTGAGTGTCCTCGTTCTTTTTTCCTCAACCTTTGAAACTGATAGAGGTAGAATACATGGTTTTGCTAATTTTAAATAATGAAAATATCACATCACTTTACTTCAACTAGTACGAGTTTGTACTTATTATATATGAATCACCTGAAATTACATAGCTGTAATCAGCAGCCATTTCTTGTATGTTCACAGGTCTAGGGGTGCATCGTGGAGCAGGGCACTCCTCTTTTTGACCACAGGACGATGTACAAAGATTGTGGGAATAGCATCTGGTCTCAGCCTACTCTTGAATTTTTTGGTCATGACAAATTGCATTGCCGCATAAACTGCATACTGACTTCAGTTTAGTTTCCACACACACCTTTTTTTTGTCTACCCACATACAGTACATATCACATGGTGGTTAAATGCACAGTTATAAGTAACACTGATGACTCCCTGCAATGTCTCACCATGAGTCTCAGCTCCCTGGGTTTTGCAAGGCTTTGCTTGTTCCTTATTTCTAGTAAAACATTGTCAATGTAAAAAAGTGCAAATAAATGTAAGTATAATTACCTAACAATTTTTTGTTATTGTATTTATTTTATTTGTATTTAGATTGCTCCTGCTGACTTGAGCCAACCATTATTTTCTCCTCTCTATGTCAGCGGGGAAGCCATACATTCGCACACCTTTCTCTGACTGAGTGGAGCATCCCCATGCAGCACAGTAAACCACGGTGGAGACTATGCAAGGACAACATTAAAGAAAGGACACATACAAAATGCTTGTCATGCTATTAAATTTAGTAGAAATGTATTCATGAATTGCTGTAAATAGTTAATTGTATAATTACAACTTAAAATAACTGTTTTCTATTTTAAAATGGAATATACTCCTGTGATGCCAACCTGAATTTTCAGCATCATTACTTTTGAATGGCAGTGTACATGTTTATATACGAGTATGCTTAAGTTGTTTTAAACCTGAATATATTGTGTACATGAATAAGTATTGTAAGAATTATACTAGATATACAGTATTGTTCAAAATAATAGCAGTACAATGTGACTAACCAGAATAATCAAGGTTTTTAGTATATTTTGTATTGCTACGTGGCAAACAAGTTACCAGTAGGTTCAGTAGATTGTCAGAAAACAAACAAGACCCAGCATTCATGATATGCACGCTCTTAAGGCTGTGCAATTGGGCAATTAGTTGAAAGGGGTGTGTTCAAAAAAATAGCAGTGTTTACCTTTGACTGTACAAACTCAAAACTATTTTGTACAAACATTTTTTTTTTAGCAATCCTGTGAATCACTAAACTAATATTTAGTTGTATGACCACAGTTTTTTAAAACTGCTTGACATCTGTGTGGCATGGAGTCAACCAACTTGTGGCACCTCTCAGCTGTTATTCCACTCCATGATTCTTTAACAACATTCCACAATTCATTCACATTTCTTGGTTTTGCTTCAGAAACAGCATTTTTGATATCACCCCACAAGTTCTCAATTGGATTAAGGTCTGGAGATTGGGCTGGCCACTCCATAACATAAATTTTGTTGGTTTGGAACCAAGACTTTGCCCGTTTACTAGTGTGTTTTGGGTCATTGTCTTGTTGAAACAACCATTTCAAGGGCATGTCCTCTTCAGCATAGGGCAACATGACCTCTTCAAGTATTTTAACATATGCAAACTGATCCATGATCCCTGGTATGCGATAAATAGGCCCAACACCATAGTAGGAGAAACATGCCCATATCATGATGCTTGCACCTCCATGCTTCACTGTCTTCACTGTGTACTGTGGCTTGAATTCAGAGTTTGGGGGTCGTCTCACAAACTGCCTGTGGCCCTTGGACCCAAAAAGAACAATTTTACTCTCATCAGTCCACAAAATGTTCCTCCATTTCTCTTTAGGCCAGTTGATGTGTTCTTTGGCAAATTGTAACCTCTTCTGCACATGCCTTTTTTTTAACAGAGGGACTTTGCGGGGGATTCTTGAAAATAGATTAGCTTCACACAGACATCTTCTAACTGTCACAGTACTTACAGGTAACTCCAGACTGTCTTTGATCATCCTGGAGGTGATCATTGGCTGAGCCTTTGCCATTCTGGTTATTCTTCTATCCATTTTGATGGTTGTCTTCCGTTTTCTTCCACGTCTCTCTGGTTTTGCTCTCCATTTTAAGGCATTGGAGATCATTTTAGCTGAACAGCCTATCATTTTTTGCACCTCTTTATAGGTTTTCCCCTCTCTAATCAACTTTTTAATCAAAGTACACTGTTCTTCTGAACAATGTCTTGAACGACCCATTTTCCTCAGCTTTCAAATGCATGTTCAACAAGTGTTGGCTTCATCCTTAAATAGGGGCCACCTGATTCACACCTGTTTCTTCACAAAATTGATGACCTCAGTGATTGAATGCCACACTGCTATTTTTTTGAACACACCCCTTTCAACTAATTCAACTAATTGCCCAATTGCACAGCCTTAAGAGCGTGCATATCATGAATGCTGGGTCTCATTTGTTTTCTGAGAATCTACTGAACCTACTGGTAACTTGTTTGCCACGTAGCAATAAAAAAATATATGAAAAACCTTGATTATTCTGGTTAGTCACATTGTACTGCTATTATTTTGAACAATACTGTAATAGGTATATTATTTATAATACATAATTATATTACTATATGTAATTGTAAGAATTATAAACAGTAAGCTTCATTTTACATTTATTTAACATGCTAATTACTGCTGGTAACAGTTAATTGACCCATAGTGCGGTGCGAGCTGAAAATCACCTGTCACCAGCCTGTCTCTGTACTACCTGAAAGTCATCAATATGACATGAGTTAACATTAGATCAGTGAAAAAATGGACAATATGTAACATAAAAAGGCAACAGTAACCCGTGTTTATAAAACTTAACGTTAGCCTGAAATACGTTTTTAAAATAACGGTAATTGAACACTAATCCTCAAATATTACCCGATTTGATATTTTAAAAGCAACATCGCTATAACTACATACTCATGCTACATACATATGTCAGTGTGTGTTGTATAAACATATAAAATAAATGCATTTATTGACTTCTTATTACCAGAAATCGCAGTTCTGTCACTCTACTCTTATCAGTTTGAATGGCCGCCAACGCACTTCCTGGAACTATTTGAAGTCTACACGAATCACGTGACAACCAAACATTTCGAACTTCCGTTGTCGCAACTCTCTCTCTATATGGCTCTGGACACTTCCAGTGCATTATCTGATCCGCCATCAATCCCACAGTCCACTGCATGAGCATGACTTAATTGAATGGATTGAAAACACCTACTCTGCTCTGCTCAATAAACACCACATTTAAGCACACCACTGGGTGCAAAATGACATGTGGACTGGTGAGTAAACAACAGTAGGGTACAACGGGTAAAAGGCGCCTTTGATAATATTTTCCTCCAAACCACTAGATAGCAGAAAAATTTAGTGTAGCACTTTCCAAAACATCTGCTTTTCAAGATGCACATGTGTAATTGTCTGATCCTTGACACAATCACACACAGCAGTGCAAAGTTTATTCTGGTTTATTATAATACTTTAAATACATTTTCAATGGAGGGACAGAAAGCTCTCGGACTAAATCTAAAATATTTTAAACTGTGTTCTGAAGATGAATGGAGGTCTTACGGGTTGGAACGACGTGAGGGTGAGTCATTAATGACATCATTTTCATTTTTGGGTGAACTAACCCTTTAAATAGTGTACAATATATACATTTTGCAACATAAACTGAAGCTTGTTCAGCTGAAGCTTGGGATGAAAGTTGCGTATGTGAGTATCTCCATCTGTTCGTCTCTCTGTACTTGGGTTACCAAATATGGGTCACCCCCTTTCCACTAGACCCCCCCCCACCCACCCACCCACCCACAAAAAACATATTTAATCCATATTTTAAAATGCAATAAAAATATCCCTGCTGAACATCTAAGGTCATCCTAACTGGTTATTTTTGGAGGTGGAGCATAAATTACCAGTTAGAACCAGCTAATTCCATTTTAAACCAGCCAACCAGTTTAGGCTGGTGTTAGCTGGGAGTTTAGCAAAAAAAATAAAAATAATAATAAAATTATCAGCAGGGTTATTTAAACAAAACATTGCAAAACATTTTTTTTTTTTTTCAAATAAGATTCTGCTCAATAGCACAAATATCTTAGCTGTATGATATGACTAAGAAATATTATAATTATTACTTAAGAATTTAATTTTAGTATTAAACAATTAGATATTTATATCATCATTTATTCAGGCTAGATCAGGCATTTATTTTGGTGGGTTTTTGTGAGGGTCTTTCAGTTTCACTTTTATTTTAGTGTTTATTTAACAGTAGTTTATTATTATTATTATTATTATTATTAAATGATAAAAAGCTTGTGAAGTCACTCTTAGAGCAGCTCTGGAGATTGAAGTTCATGTGTTCATGTCCCATATATTGCGAAAATCACATAGTGTATGATTGTCACAGACTCTTTTCAATATTTTGAGCCAATTTTAGAACACATATTGTTTTCATTTGTCATGCAATGCTCAGCAACAGTGTACATGCTTCTGTGTGCATTTGTTGTGATCTGAAGAACTCAGTCTAGTAGTGTACGATCCATAAGTCTGGTTCACACTATAGGAATTTTAGCCCGATTTATCACAAATTTTCCCCTCTCAAGAATCTGAGGAAAAATCTTCTCTGCACCTCGATCGGTCCTGATGTTGTGTCTCATATTTGGCAACCCTAGTACAGAGAGACACACAGATGGAGGAACTCACGCAACTTTCATCCCCCCCTCACCACCCAAAAAATCCCAAGATCACATAAGAGGAACAAGAAAATAATAAAACAGGAACAAGGCATCTGAACAGACATGACAAAAAAAATAAAAATAATAATAAAATGTCTGGTTAAAAAAGAAAATTATATATCAGCAATTGTATAGTGTCATTGGATTTTTAAACCAGCCAATCACTCTACCACTAGTATGCAGAGCTGGGTAGTAACGGATTACATGTAATCTGGATTACGTAATCAGATTCCAAAACTCAAGTACTTGTAATTAGACTAAACTACTTTTTAAAGTACTCGTAATCAAACTACAGTTACTTTTTTATGGATTACATGATTACATATTATTTACACAATGGTAATAAGTCATTCAAAATTCATTGATTCTCCTAATATTTTTTTTTTTTTAACATTTATATTTTTTCTTAATAAACCTGCCGCTTAAATACAGTTGTGATTCTTCTAGTTTTTTTTCTGGCGGAGACGGGGAGGGGTATCAGAATCACGTTCAGAATAAATCAGCAATAAGATAATGGAAGATGGAGGGGAACGCAGCGTTTAATCACTGGATGTTCAGACCATTTAATTTTTAAAGAAATACACGGGGAAAATATCACTATTCAGTGTAAACTCTGCCTACCATGGATTAATTTGCTGTCCATGGAGTTCTTTGACCTATCAAAGTTATTGCTGGGAATTTCATGTCCTTTAATATATTTTTAATTAATGTTTATTTATCTTCATTGTTACTAACGTTACCTTATGCACTTCAAGTGTTTTGAGATGGAATATTTGACCTGGAAATGGTCTCTATATATTAGCCAGGGGCCCAGGGCTCATTTAACGCTTGTCCGGGACAAGTGGATTTTGTGAAGGGGCAAGTGAAAGAGAATTGTGATCTGTGTGAATTGTGAACCTGATCAAACTTTTAATAACAAACAATAACTAGGGCGCCGAAACTTTGAACAGAATGATTTTGATTTTATTACTTTAAGTGTAAACGGTGACTAATAACAGATAATGTATTGACAGTATCAAGGTCACGTCAGTTGAGGCTCGAGCAGTCTGTCTGACTCGCGGAGAAATCAAAACTATAAGAACAGCACACACAAAGAAATCTGCGGGTGAAAAAATATAAATATTCTGTATAATATGTGCAACATCACACGACCACGACCAACTTTCAGCTCGATTGCAAATGTGATATTGATTTTATACATCCTCAGTTAAATAAACAAGTAATATTAACTGACTTACATTTTAGACACATTATGGGTCGTTTTTGTTCCATTTCAAACAAAAAATAGTTCTAAGCAAAGCCAAAGCAGAACAGTCGGACATCTGTGAGCAAGAGTCTTTCATTACGAAATGATTCATTTTTAAATGAGTCAATGATTCAATTAGCCATTCATAAAAACGTTTACTTGCTTCATTTATCGAATGAATCAGCAGTTTAAAAGAATCGGTTGAATCAACGATTCACTCATTACTTCACCTACTGGTGGTTTAATATAATATTTAAAAGTATCAGTGTATTTTTTTATCATTTCATATTTTGTATGTCAAAAAAGTAAAACATTATTCTAATAACATAATTTATTAATTTGGACAGAAGGAGTTTGTTGATACTGATTTCATTTTAATAATGATAACAACCATAATGTCTTATTATTCTAATTTAATGTAAGGATAACATGTAAGAATTCAACGTAAATGTAGACATCTCCATTTACCTTTTAAAAGTTAGAAAGTTTAATCTTTTTAAGTTAAAAAGCGTAACAGCAATCAATTTAAGGCAAATATCAAAAATATACTGATTAAAGTAATATCTGATAGAGCACTGATTAGACTGCTTCAGAATAAATTACATGTGTGCCAAAAAAAAATACAAAAAATAATAATAATTAACTTTTTTACTCTGACAAGTGCATGATTGATTTACTTGTCCGAAGAACATGAAAAAGCTTTTTTTTTTTTCAGTATTACTAGCAAACTCTAACAGCAAGGTAAATTAGTGTTAGTATTTTGTAAGTCTTAACTCTCCATAAATTGCAGTTGAAAAAGAAGCTACTGTGGCTCTTCTTGCTGAATTAAAAAAAAAAAAAATATATATATATATATATATATATATATATGTGTATATGTGATATCAAATAAAGGTTAGCACAATTCCAATCTAAATGTAATCCAAAAGTAATCAGATTACGTTACCAAAACGGTGTAATCTAAGAGATTATATTACTGATTACAATTTTTTTTTCATGTAATCTGTAATCAGTAACTGATTACAATTCATAAGTAATCTACCCAGCTCTGCTAGTATGCATCGGTTATACTGTAGTAGTGTTGAACGAGCATATGAGGGGCTGTACAAGACTTAATTCATTCTGGCACTCTCACACACTTACATTCTTCTTACACATGCATACATTTCTACTCTTACACACACATACATTCTCCTTTCATATGCATATATTTTTGTTTTCACACACACATACATTCTCCTTACAAATACATATATTTTTGCTTTCACACTTATACATTCTCCTTACACATACAGACATACATTTATTTCTACTCTCACACACATACATTCTCCTTTCACATACATATACACACACATATATAGAATGTATGTATGTAAGAGAAGAATGTATGTATGTGCGAGAGAGAGTATGTGTGTATGTGCGAGAGAGAGTATGTATGTATGTGCGAGAGAGAGTATGTATGTATGTGAGAGAGAGTATAGTGGAAACAGAAGGCGTTTAGTTGAAACGGAAGGCGTGTAGTGGAAACGGAAGGCAGGTTAGGTGCGATCAGACTCACAGTGACAGGTCTTGATCAGGATGGCTGAGGTAGATGAGGCAGCCGCAGAAGTATTTCAGCAAGCTATCTGGGTTTTAAAAAATACATAATTAAATATTATCATCCTGAAAAGGTTGCATGGCCTCGTCATTTAAGCTAGTTGTGATTGAGAACGCGAGCTTAGCCTCAGTCATGTTGCCAGATGGACGTATTATAAGCGTCCAAGGAATATTTTTTTCTTTTTTTTTAAATTTAATTTAGGAAGTGAATTAAGTGGGAGGCAGCAAGTTAGGGACAGCGATAACTTTATATTATTTAAATAACCCAAGACTCATTGTGGTTTATTTTTATATTTTTATTTACTTATTTATTCAATTGCACAGCTCTGCGTGCAGCAATAACTCAGTGCTAGACTAGTGTTCTATAAGCGCCTCCTGCTGTCAGAGATTGAATTAGCAGTTTCATCGGAATCAGAAAGCGCTTTATTGCCAAGTGTTTACACACAGAAGAAATTTTGTCAGGAGCTTCCAGTACAGAAAGTACAAACATAGTGCAGACACACACACATATAATTAAGGAAATAAAACTAATAATAATAAATAGTAATAATAAAATATTAATTCAGCCCATCTGATGTTTTTGTTTTGTGCACTTGCTTCATGTTGCATATATTGTTTGTTTATTTGCTCAAGGTTAGTTTGGCCAGTAACAGAGCAAAATAAACATTTAAAAAATGTAAAAACAAAAAACAAAAAAGAGAAAAAGAATAAGAACTAAATAAATTGGCAATGAGAATGGGAATCGGCTCATTTAATTGTAAAATAAATAAAATCCTGATCAGTGCATCCTTAACTGGAATAGTTAGGCCTGAAAAAGAATGGTTTATTTTAGTTTTATCTTTGAACTATTGTACCTATTTGTGCAAAATGGTTATTATTTATTACAATACAATGTTACAGTCAACAATGAAAAAAAAAGTCTTATTGATTGATTGATTGATTGATTGATTGTGGCAAGTCCTGTGAAAATTTTGCCAGGGCAAGTAAAAAAAATTAAACCACTGGCCGAACCGGACCAGTAGAAAACTTATTTAGCATTAAGCCCTGTTAATACAATCAAAATCAGTGTCTTAACACTTGTACACATATCTGTACACATAGGTTGCATAATGATATGCTCAAGTTAAAAACTTAAAATATGTACTTGAAAAGAAAGAAGGATGACTTTGAATAGCATAACTGTAAAATTGTGAGGAAGAGCTGATCATGTATTTCCTGGTCTGAGAATGATTTCCTGCTTAAACAGGAAGTAATGAATACCAAAAAAGATAGAAGTAAATGTATGTGTAAGGAGAATGTATGTGTGTGAGAAAGAGTAGAAATGTATGTATGTGAAAGGAAAATGTATGTGTGTAAGAGTAGAAATATATGTATGTGAAAGGAGAATGTATGTGCGTGAGAGAGAGTAGAAATGTATGTATGTGTAAGGAGAATGTAAGTGTGTGAAAGCAAGAATATATGTATGTGTAAGGAGAATGTAAGTGTGTGAAAGCAAGAATATATGTATGTGTAAGGAGAATGTAAGTGTGTGAAAGAAAGAATATATGTATGTGTAAGGATAATGTAAGTGTGTGAAAGCAAGAATATATGTATGTGAATGGAGAATGTATGTGTGTGAAAGCAAGAATATATGTATGTGAATGGAGAATGTATGTGTGTGAAAGCAAGAATATATGTATGTTAATGGAGAATGTATGTGTGTGAGAGTGCCAGAATGAATTATGGCTTGTACGGCCCCTCATACGAGCATATAGAACGAGCATATGTAGTAGTGTTGAACGAGTGTGTTGCGTTCACTATGTCACGGGTGTTCGTAATGTAACGCAGGATAATAGGTGAGAGGTTTCACTTACCTGATTGAACCATGGACCAGTCAAATCCCAAACAGGTGTGTTAAATCCAGTAATAAATGAGCGCGGGCTATAAGTGGGAGCGAGTATTCATTTTGGCATGTTGTGTCGTCAGGAGAGATGCGCCACCGGTAAGCTGCTGTTTTTATCCATTGAGTTAGTTGTCTGTTGCGTTACTGCTGTGCTGCCGTTATATGTGCGCGGTTTGTATGATTGATAACTGTTACTTTGGTCACGCTGATAAAACCTTGTGTGCGATCTGATGTTTAATATTGTCGGTTCGATAGTATCCGTGGCTATAAAAAGGCAAATGTTTGAAATTGGAGCGTTTCACTGTCACACGAGTTACTTCCTGTTTGCGGTGCTGGATGGGTAATGTAGTTGATCACTTTACATTTTGTAATGGATTACTATGCTCAGCGATGCCACTTAGAACTACACTCACTGTTTTTCACTTTGAGCCAACAGACTGAGAACGCTATTGGTTTAATGTGTAACATTGACATTGTATATTTGGTGTGTGTGAAGTTGTTGCATTACTGTGTTAATATGCATGTGCTTAGTATTTAAACTAAATGACTACACAAAGTATATTATGATATTTATAAGATTAAATACTGACTATATTGAAATTTATATTTTATTTATATTTGTATATTTTATATTATGTAATCTATATTTATATTTAGATTTTATGGTTATCAGTATTGTTTACATTATAACCTCTCTATTTCTCCAGGTTTATAACCTGCTGCTGATATTTGTGGACTAATCAACTGTAATTAAAAATGAACCAAGAATAAATAAAATCCACTACGAGTTGTAACAACGTGTCCTCTCCTGACGCCCCGTTCGGTGGGGATATTCTTAAAGAACCGAACAGTTATAAACCGCGGCCCACTGCACTCGATTGAATGCAGCAAAAAACAGCCACGGACTGCTTCATTAAGGAAGCTCAATCAACCCAGGATCAGCTGGCCTCTCACTTCTTTGACTGACCCCAAGTTTATCATTAATCAAACTGCCCGTTGATCAAGGATAAAGGAGCTCGTGTGCACATTGGCATTGACGTCTCTCCAGTCAACACAAAGGGAGTAACAATGGCAGACTTGGAAAAGCTTAAAAGTGTGCGATCAAGAGCACAGGCTTCATTCACCAAAAGGGCTCATACTCTCACCAAACCGGGACTCTTGGAACCGACTGAAGTTCTCAGTGAATGGAAGATTTTCAGGACAGACTTTTTTAAAGTCATAGATGCGGGACATGAGTATGCTGAAGCCCTGAGAGAGTCAACGGATGAGGAGGTCATAGAATCTGCAAACCAAATTGATGAAAAGACAGCGGAGTGTGAGAACAGGTTCCTCGAGGTAAAGAATGCCACCCAGGAAACCTTTTGGACCAGCTATGCAGAGGAAGTGTTTTTTAAGCAGGTCAAAACAGCTGAGTCGGCCATCACTCAGGCAGAGGAAGAGGAAGTTAACCCTCGGAAGTCAGTCAAGGACCGTAGGCTAAGAAATAGAGGTCTTGAGAGAGAGGTCATTGAACTCAGAGAAATGCTAGTAGAGTGGAAGGAGTTGGTTCCTGGTTCGAGGGCATTAGATCTCAGGACACGCCACAAGACACTAAAGAAGAGGGTCCTGGCGTTGTCTGACAAACTGGAGGAGGACGAAGCAGACCAAGTGAAGGGTAGTGAAAGAAACCTGGAAGATGAAAGCTGCGCGGTTGGTGATCCGATACGATATGCTCCTTTCATCTCTCTCCCTGACATATCTGCCGATCGCCAGCTGAAGCCCAAAACGTATGCGGGGGCATTGAACATGAACACACGGCCCCTCTCACAGCAGAGCAGCCCGGAAAGGACCAAAGGAAACCTTAATCTCAAGCCTCAAATCAGCCTTGAAAGAGCACGGCTACCGACTTTCTCTGGTGACATGAGGGACTATTACCGCTGGAAGACTGAGTGGGAGGACCTACAAGAATTGGGTAACCCACAAGGTGTGGAATGTATAAAAAAGTTCCACTTATTAAATAGTCTCCACGAAAAGGTCAAGAAGGATCTCGTCCTATCTAGCTGTGGATCCACCGACGATATGTTCAGGCTGCTGGACAGCAAATTCGGGAACAAAGCAAAAATAGTCCTAATGATCACCAGTGAAGTCCAGTCTCTTCCCCCTGTTAAAGGAAACAATCCAAGAAAAACCATTGAACTGATCCAGGCTGTTGAAAGAGCACTGTACAACCTCCAGATTCTTGGTGAAGAGGATGCCGTGAAGAACCGTGTTGTTGCTCAATCTCTTGAAAGCAAGCTTCCCAGTTCACTCAAGAAGGAGTGGATTATGCACAAAACTGACCCAGCAAACAGGTTCTCTCCAAAGTATCATTTTGATTGCCTCCTAGGATTCTTGAAAAGGCAAGAGGAGATTCTTGAGGAATTGGATCAGTTGGAGCCAAGCCCTGTGGACAAAGGCCCTGTGGAAAAGGGTGCTGCAGACTACCCAGATAAGAGAGGGAGGAAGGCTTTTACTAAATCCACAGCAGGTCAGAAGGACGACTATCCCAGCTGTACTGTCTGTGAAGATGACTCCCATGCTGGCAAGCTATTTGCGTGCAAGAGCTTCAGGGAGCAAGATCTCTTAAGAAAAAGGGCCCATGTGAAGAAGCTAGGGTTGTGCTCCAAGTGTTTGAGGCCCCACCCCAAGGATGGTAAAGGATGCACACCCAGATACCTCTGCCCAAAAGTAGACTGTCGGAAAGGAGGGGTGTCGGACCACAATTACCTTCTGTGTCCTAAGCTACCGACTCCAAAGAAGGACTACAGCAGTGAGGAGCAGAGTACCAAAAAAAATTGGAGGAAAGAAACTTGGCCTAACCAACAAACAAGAGGAGTTTCTGGCAGAACTTACTCCAGAACAAAGAGAGAAATACAAGAATGCATTCTCAAACAAAATATCAACTGTATGTGCCAAGACTGGAGATGCACTGCAAGAACATCCAGTGGTGATGATGCTGATGGAAGTGACGACAAACTCGGGTTGCCTTATTGGCTCCCTAATCGACCTCGCATCTGATACCAATTATATCACCAATGAAACTGCCGATCAACTTGGACTGTGCGGTGAGAACATCAGGCTTATAGTCCATGGAATCGGGGGAATGAAGAAGACTGTCCTGACCAAAAGATATTCCCTGCGGCTGAAGGTGAAGACATCCAAGGGAAAAGTGGCAGAGCATAGAATTCTCTGCTATGGCCTGGAAAACATCGCCGAAGTGACTCAATCAGTCACTGCCGAGCAACTGCAGAAGTTTTTCCCAAATGTACCCAGAGACGAACTGGTCCGTCCCACAAAGATTGACCTTCTTATCAGTCATCGGGAAGGTCGTCTTGTTCCCCAGCCAATCAGGATTGTGGAAGACCTCGTTCTCTGGGACGGTCCCCTAGGAAAGACCGTTGGGGGAACCCATCCCGATCTCATTGAGACAGTTGACATGGCCGTGTACTGCTCCGAGACTCACCTTGCGAGAACCATGAGATCAGCCTCAATGGCGTATAAAGAGACCATCATACCTCGGGAAGAGGAAGGAAATGCGCTTGTCCGGAGCACAGGAACAGCCAACAAAGACGTCTTCGAGTGGTTCAGGTGGGACAGCATCGGAGCTGCATGCAGTCCTCAATGTGGTGGCTGCAAGTGTGGTAGGTGCCCCCCTGGAGGAAAAGAAATGACCCTTAAGGAAGAGCGGGACCTGGAAAAGATAAAAGAATGCCTAACATACGTGCTGGCAGACAAACACAGCAACTCTCCCCACTGGGACGCAGCTTATCCCTGGAAGACAGACCTCACAGCACTGCCAAACAATCGGCAGGCAGTGGAGGCGACCTTCAGAAACACTGAGAAACGTCTGGAGAAAGATCCTGTGTGGAAGGCTGCATACAAAGAACAGATACATGAAATGGTTTCAAGAGGGGCTGCTGCAAAACTCACAAGGGAGGAAATTAACAACTGGGAAGGACCTAAATGGTACATCAGCCATCTGGTTGCACCGAACCCTCACTCCTCCTCAACCCCTGTGAGAATTGTGTGGAATAGTAGCCAAGAGTTCCGAGGCATAAGTCTAAATGATCTCCTTCACAAGGGTCCTGATGTACTCAATCCCATCAGAGGTGTCCTTCTGAGGTTCAGGAGTGGACTCCATGCCGCACTGGGTTGTAACAACAATGAGTTTTACATAGTAATTAACTCAAATGATATATAGGGAATTTGAATAATTAATCAAGAATTTGATTAATATATATCTCAGATGACAGTTACATTTAATTTTATTGATTATGAAAAATAGCTCAATTGCCAATACCAATACTAATCACAGGGCACTGTAATTTACTCATTAATATGTCAATATTACATTCTTCATATCAATTATTGTGATATCTCTTACTGTAAATTATTGCAGATCAAACCGTGGTATGTCCAGCACACCACTATAGACCTATCAATTTTCAATAAAGTTATCACGCCTTATAATTCAAGGAAAAGTATTCTCTGGCCATGAAAATATTATCCTATCCTTATGATAAATTTAGTTTCTAAATTTAGAGCTTGTAGCTAAAGATCAGACACATCTCAGTGACTCGTAATGTGAGTGGGGTGGAGTCCAAAGCCAATCATTTTATATATGAGTTTTTAATAATTAAACTAGTAATACATCAAACTACAAATCACACAGAGTAAATATGCGTACGACAATACAAACAGTAAGCTTTATACAATACATAACGAATCCAAATAAAAGAGAGAGAAAGAGAGAGAGAGAGAGAGAGAAAATAGAATGGAATCACATAAGGAGCTCAGGTATGAAAATCATAGTCAGTAACTTTTAGAAGCCAACAACAAATCAGATCATAACAACACTTTAAAGCAGCATTTAAATCTCCATAGAGAAAGTGATACTTGCAAAAGGTGTCCCATGTGAGTGTGGCGTGAGATCGGCGTCGAGCTTGTGAGCTTTGCGCGTTGAAACAGCCATGTGCCATGAAACGGAGGCCATGTGACGCGCGTGCACGCTGCGCTTGGCGTGAGCGTGGAGCACGTGGTCCTTTGTTCTGTCCTCGCGCGGTATTTGAAAGGTTCAACAAACATTGTTCCAGAATTCGTCTTCCTTGCGTGGGAGAGGCGAATAGTTGAATAAACTTAGTAAAGAAAAGAAAAGAAAACGAACGAAACGAAAGCTTCCAAAGGAGCCATTAAAATGGCTTTTTTCTCTCAGCCCCTGTGCTGAGGGGGTTCGCGCTGTGAGCGCGGCCTATGGCCGCGCGGAAACAACGTTGGAGAGCAGCGTATCCGAGAACGGGGAAGAGGAAGAAGCAAAAAGAGAGCGAAGAACCAAGAGAGAGGCGGACCTTGTTCGGTCGACTCTTATAGCTTGAGATGTTCACGCCTCTTTTCGCGTGAACCACCCAATGAACATCCGCGATCTGAAGCGGCGGGAAAGTTCCTTTGTCTCTGTTGAGACAACCCCCTGATGATTTAGGGCCTGTCCGATTTCATCAGGAATATTAAAGCAAGTTCATTATTCCAGATTAAATACATTTTTCATTACTTTGCTCTAGATAAATGGGTCTGTCAAAGCATGACGATTAGAACAAGACTAGACATAATATATATATGACCAAAGATCTAATTTTTAGATCGAATTACACATTTAAAGATTTGTTTAACACATGATAACACTGCAGATATTCCCAATTTATATGGGAAACCTCTAATGTACCGCAAAAACAATACTATACACATTAAGACTACATTTGAGTACATTCTATCATTCTTTTGTAAGGATTAGGTTTCCTGTCCTGTGGTCCTGTGAGCTCGTAAAATTTTACGAGCTACCAAGGAGTGTGGGGGTTGCAGAACATTTCTTTTTGAGAAAGTATAAGATTGAAATCAAGCATTTCCACTTATAAGTCAGCACTTTAACCATTTACCCAGGATTAACCATTTTATGCAATACACAAACATATAAAATACATATTTAATAAAGGACTTACAAAAGTAAGGAACAAAAAGAAAGGTTTCTTTTGTGTGTGTGTGTGTGTGTATGTTAAGGAATTTGGTTTCAGGTATCCTTTGAGGCTCGCATGGGTATCGTAAAGTAATTTAAGTCCAGCCAGGCTGGTATTTAGTACCAACAGTCTGAATTTACAAAACAGAATTTAACCCATGAATCGCTGACCTGCATATCTGTTACATCTCCCCCTTTACGTCAGATGAAGTCCCTGTGTGGACATCATCGGACGGCAATCATCCCGGATGGGCAGATGAAAGGTGAATCGTGATGGTCATGTAGCAGGTGGGTCATGATGGCAGGTGGTTCCTGAAGCTGAGGACTCCCCTTGATGAGGTTCGGTGTTGTCTTTGACTTGGCACCCCCTTTCCGGGGATTCCATCGGGGACCTCCAGCCACAGTTGTCGTGAGTTTGGCTGTAGAGGTTTGCATCTCGTTGAGTACCCTGTATAGGATGAAGGTTACGCCAAGAGTCAGGGCGGGACCAATGACAGTGGAGATGCCCCGTGCAGTGTCGGCAGCAGTCCAGGCTAGGACCGCAGATGACTGGTTCAGAACGGGCTGTCGAGGCTGTGCTTGGAGGGCTGTGTCGACAGGAGTAATGTCAATGTGTTGGGTGGTACCTTTCAGTACTTGGTCCAGCAGGTTGGCACGGGTGGCGGTGTCATGCTGGTCGTAGGTCAGCATAGCTGAGCGCACAGGAGTGTTGACGAGCCATCTGTTACCCACAATCTCTGCTTGCGTTTCTGTGACTTGTGTACGAGGCTTGGCTTCGGCAGGGCAGCGCGTATCGCTGACCCAGGGTTGCAGCTC
Source organism: Carassius auratus (assembly GCF_003368295.1). Taxonomy (NCBI): domain Eukaryota; kingdom Metazoa; phylum Chordata; class Actinopteri; order Cypriniformes; family Cyprinidae; genus Carassius; species Carassius auratus. Next base: position 23,937,327 of record NC_039280.1, on the reverse strand, counting down.
GCAGATTCCTTCAGAGTTGTGTCTGAGGAAGGGTTTGCTAAGGCAGAGATAATGAATGTCTTTGGTTAAAGTACACATGTGCATGTTTGGGGCCAGGTACAGCTGTGTGTTGCTGTCGTGGTAGGCCACCACATTTGGAATGTGTGTTTTGGTGTGGGTGTTGCTCTTCCACATCCTGACACTGACAATGTCTTTAGGTCTGTAGACTTGGTTTGACTCGCTGATGAGTTGGTTCAGGAGCAGGTTCACTTCTCTCTGTTTGGGGTTTACGTGCCGTAGGAAGGCGCTATCCAGAGAGTTGGCCAGGTGCATTCGTAGCAGGTCAGCTGGCATGGTGATGGTGTAAGACAGCACAGTTAACACAAGGCTTAAGGGTATCATGTATGGTGGGGTTTTACTCGTGGTTAGGCTGTCTTTGGAGGAGCTAACCTCCCACAGCATGTCTGTTGTTAACGCTGTAGGCAGCTGAGTCTGGGTAAAGTTCTTCTGGAAGACAGTAAACAGTGGTTTCAAGGAGTTTACAGTCTGGTTCGCTGCATTGACACTGGACATAACAATGTTAAACATTCTGGCGGCAGCAGCAGCGGCTCTAAGCAAAGCTCCCGGGAACTGTTTGGAGCGGTGGTGGTGTCCACCTAACTCCATTTGTGTAACCGTCACTTTCTCATGTTGGCTGAACAGGTGTTTGACATCGGCCTCAGTGTGAGTGAGGGGGTCCTCTCTCCATCGGAACCTTGTACAGCTGTATTCGGTTACAGTGCTGGGGTAGTGTGCCCTGTCATCGGTAGTCAGGAGTCTCAGCGGTTTTCTCGGTGGCAGCTGTCCTCTCTTTGGCTGACAGCACGGCACGGCAAACCACAGCAGCATCCTGGTACAGATAATAGGGAGAGAGAGAGAGAAAGGGGAGAAAGAAACAAACAAGGCCTGTCTTTGGTTGGACAGGACAGTCTCTTTGCTTCGTGGGCGGCGACTGGGTTTAGCTCGCCCTCGCCCATGTTTTGCCACATCTTGCTGCTGGCATGACGCTTGCCTCAGTGTTGTGTCAGTGGCTCTGGTGCTGCGTGGTGCAGCACATGCTGCGTCATGGAAATATATTGGCAGTATCCCCCTTTTGCTCCGTGGCATTACACGCCCTGGCATTGTGATGCCAGACGGTGCACAACCCACAATATTGTTCTGTGCACGCAGCATGGTTTGTGTATCATGCAGTGGTCTGGGGCTTTGGTTGTCAGTGACTGTAGACTGGTTGCCAGGGTGGATGGAGGGGTCTGAGAGGTGGTAAAGTCATTATCAAGGTTTCAGAAGCCCGCATGTCCGCTGTGTTGGTCTGTGTAGACAACGGAGCCTGCGTAAGCGATTCTGAGGTAGGCAGTTTAGCTAGTAAAGTTCTTGTGCTGTGTGTAATCACTTCAACCTTGAATGTGGGTGGGTGGGTTGGGAGTGACCACAGAATGTTGTTTAGTGTGCCAGTTTTGGCAAGGGTGTCAGTGTGATCTTTAAAGTCCTCGTCTAGACTTGGTAACTTTGAGTGTCCTTTTTCCTTCTTCCAGTACACGATCACATTGTGTGTTTTTGTGATGTTATCACATTGCTGGAACAGGTGTTGGTGTTTGACATGCTTGTTTGCAAGTGTGAGTCCGAGTTCCACACATTCAGGTGAGGATTGGAAGAAACCCAGCGTGTGGTGTAAGGTTTGACCACCTTGCAGGTTGAGCCGAACAGCGACCCCTTTGGTGTAAGCTGGTACCACCGTACCCTGTTTGTTGACTAAGGTACAGAGGCTTGAACTTGGGCCTGTTGTTAGGGCGTTGTACTCATGGCTGGCTGCTGGGGTTCCCGTGACCTCTGTGACCTGACCGTCTGGCTCTGTGGGAGTTCCCGTGACCTCTGCGACCTGACAGTCTGGCTCTAGCAACCTGTGTGGCTGGAGAGAAAGAGGTTCTCGCACTTGAGCAAAGTCTTTTAGCTGTTTGAAGTTCAGAAAAGGGTCAAAGTGTTCTAGCAGGTCTTTGTCGATGAGCAATGTATGAGTGTTCATTGGTGGGACATACATGGGATGTATTAGACTCATCGGAACGAATGTCAGGTGAATGTAAACAACCTGTTCAAACTGGATGTCATCCTGTCTGTACACCTGTACATTCAGTTCATAAGTTTGAGGTGTAAGAGTTCGATCTTGTCTCTTAGCTTCAAATTGGAGTCTTTTGAAAAGGTAAGATGAGATCACCGTCAGGTTTAATCCTGTGTCGATCAGGTCTTCCCTGTTGACTCCTTTTTGACCCACCCCCTTTTTGACAGGGCTGCCCAGGAATGTTGGCATTAGGGCAGGTGGGACGATCGGTGGGTGATGAGGACCGGTCTTGTGTAGCTCGCTGCGAAGGCAGGTAGTCAAAACAGCATTTTCTGGTACCTTGTGTTTGTGGTACCTGGTGTGAGGACCTGTGCTGTCTCGTTCAGTTAGCTGTAGCTGTTGACTGTGGAGCTCGGGCAGTGTTCTGGGTGCTTGGCTCATCTTCCTTGCGAGTATTCATGTGAAGAAGATCTTTCAGCACCCTCAGGATCTCTGCGGTCTCAGACGTGGCTGCACTGTGTTGCCCTCTGCTGGCTTGGAATGGTATTGACTCTCTGTAAAGATGTCTGTGACTGTGGTGTTGTAGAGCGCCATCTAGGGTTAACTCCAAGCAGTGCTCAGAGACAGAGACGTTGGGGTTTTTCACAGTCTTTTCACAAATAGTCTTTTGCTTGGTGCAAGCTTTGTGGGCTAAGTTCCGTAACTCTTGTGTAGTTCTGTTACGGGGACACGCTGGGACTCTGAGATGAAAACTCCAACTGGCATGTAGGTTTGGGAGGAACAGAGTTTTTAAGTTGAAATCCTGTTCCATACCTGGTTCGTTGCATGCTCCGAAGTAGGTGTTTCGTAGCTGACTACAGAAAGTCTGTGGGTTTTCAAATCGGCCCTGTTTGAGGTCCATAGCAATAAGGAGCCCATGATCTGAGTTTGGATCAGAGAATTCAAGAATCAAAGTCTGTAGCAGTTGCTGGTAGTACGCTTTGACAGTCTCTGGTTGACGATCCAGAAAGCAATGCACATCACGGCTGGACGTGATTTTTAACAGGTACAATGTGTTCACATCTGTCACGTTAGCGACAGTTTGCAAATGAAAGTCAATGGCTTGTAAAGAAGCATGAACGTCATGTCCTCCTGCAGGATCTGGATTGAATGTAGAGATGCTTCTGGCTAGCTTGTGAAGTTCTCTGTGAGCAGTGCAGGGTTTGGTGACATGCGTTCTCTGGAAGGGTTCTCTTCCCTCCGTTGTTGACAGATGTTCTTGCAAGCTGGCTGGTGATTTCCTTAGAAGGGAGATTACACCCCCTTTTCCAGCTCTGGGTTCTTGGCTGAAAGGGTTGGAGTGGCGGCCCGGGAGAAATTTTGTGGTGTGCGTTTCTCCGATCCAGCCACTCTGTAATCTGTGAAATTGTCTCAGTTCTGTGTGAGCAGTGTAAAGTTCATCTTGGAGCTTGTCTCTCTGCAGAGTAAGCTTGTTGAATTTAGCTTGGGCCGCTTGCAAGTGTGTTTTGCAGGCCCAGGTTTTATAGACTCTTTCTTTCAATTCAGTCTCTGCTCTTTTTAGGAGAGCGTCACCTTGCTGGAGTTTTTTGGTGAGGTCTTTTCTGGCTTCTCTCTCCAGCTGTTCTCTTTGATCCGTGTCGAGGCGAAGATCTTGCAGGGCATTGTGAAGTCTTTCAACTCCTTTCTGTAGCTCTGGATCTGTGTCGTCCTCTTTCTTGTGCTGGTTCTGGGTCTCGAGGAGAAGCTGATCAAGATGACTCTGGGTTGGGGCCTGGTCCTTCCAGGCCTCCTCCGCGATGTTGCTCCGTTCACTGAGCCGTGCCTGGGGTGACGAGAATGTGAACTAGGCTTCCGAAGATCCTGGCGAGTTCTCTGTAGTAGTCGCTTTGGTTTGGATCGCGTGCCATCAGTTCATCTAGCTCGGTGTCTAGTTGCTCTGGGTGCTGCAGGTTACTGGCGTCCTTGGGCAGGAAGGGGGTCGTCACTGCTTTCAACCATGTCGAGAGGTTGCCCCCGTGGACTGCTGGACTGGATGCCTGGAACATCCTGATTCTCTGTCGGCGAGAGAAGCACAGCACACACACACAAAAAGACCAATGCAAGTTCGTTCTACGTTTAACAAGCTATATTCATACGGGCTGTGCCGTTTATGAGAATTTTGGGCTGACTGATGCAAACAGTCAGACAGTTAAGTAGCCAATTAACTTGGGTCAACGAAGGACCTGAAATGGAGATTTGACAGGCAGTAGCCTAGCGGGTCGTGTGATGACACCGGCTGCTGGTTGTCGCTCTACTATTTAACTTTGTTGGTGGCTCCCAGGTTACTGTCTCTATTGAAATGAAAGAAACAAATCACAACAGAACAGAGGGTAGAAAAGATCAAAGTGAAACAACACTTGAAATGAGATGAAAACAATAGAAACACAATGTGTTAGTGGGAATAAGGAGGCCTAAGCCTACTGCTAGGTTTTAAGATAGGGCCAACAGGTGAGTGGGGCTATCTGGGTAGGAAACCTAGAAATATGGTGTGGCTTAAAGAAGTAAAAGGGTCAGAACACTTAAAATATATCCGGGGGAATATCTAATATTCTGTGGCTTATAATAAGTGGATGGGTTTTATCACTTTTGGTTCACCTGGTTGAATTGAAGTCATTCAGGTGGGAACCAGTGGCTTGGTCAACCCTCCCCGGTGCTCCCCAAACACTGAACCGCAGTGTCCCCGGTCCTCCGTTACTCTGGCGTGTCGCAGGACAGCACGGCTTGTGACTTTTAGCACAACCTTTGGAGTGCCAAAATTGCTGATGTCTCTTGAGACAAGAGGGACCGAGTTTCACTCGCAGCCAGTATCGGTAACACCGGTCGGGCAGCCTTGCTCACTGGAAACCTGAGATGACTGTCCAATCACCAAGGGAGTTCTACAATCAAATACACAAAGGATGAACAAAGGAACTTAAAGTTAATTAAGGTTTGGTTTGTTTAACATCAATTGAGTAACTATATGTAGAGAGGAAAGGTAACAGCTTTAACCTAATCATGATAAAACAAAACAATGAATTATGATAATAATGGTAATTATCAAAATAACCTAAGTCAAAAGAGAAGAAGAAAAATAATAAACATCAAATTAAAAGACAGTAATGAAAACAAGGGAGAAGGAGTAGCTGGTTTTCACCACAAGGGGGGAAAGTACTGCTTCTCTGTCTTTAACCTGCTGAGCAGAAAACTTAATTCAAATTAAAATTCAAAACTGGTTTAAATCAAAATTTAAAAATAAGCATGTATGAATTAAAAAGGAAAATCTGAATAATATCCTATAATATCCATTGATAGCTTGTAAGTCATCATTAATGATCATGAAATTACTCAAACAGTGTGAGATTAATCAAGAGAGGTTAAAAGTGGACATGCAGTTTCAAAACAGAATGGAAAAGACAGAGGTCTGTTAGTCGATTTAACAGGAGACTGCCACTAGATGGCTTGCCTTCTAAGTGGGTCAATCAGTGGTTGACCTGACACATCTAGATTTCCACTATTAACAATTACATTTTAATTCAAATCATGTTTGAACCAAACTCAAAGTAAATGTAAACAGTCAAAGGCAGGGAACATTCTTTTGTTTCCCTGTAATAATATTCGCACGAGCAAAGCTGTAAATGCAAATAATTATCGAGAATTTAGACATCCAATTCAAATATACATCACAGGGTTATAAATTAGCAATCAGAGCGCATTATCTGAAATGGCCACAGGTTGGCAGCTTTGCACTCATGCAAGCTGGAATCAGAAAGCAGGGCGTACCCTGAAATTTCTAACCCACACGTTCCCTCTAGTGTTTAGATAGAGGAATTACAATTTCAATATGACTTAGAATTTATCTGATCGTTTGTCAGGCTGATTTTCTGCATCAAAAATCACAAGTAACAAACAAAGGTTTTAATCTCTGAGGTGCTATATTAACATAGGTTGAAGAAGGATCCGTTCACTTCCAAAACACAAATGTAACAAAAACAGGAATTTCCAACTGTTGACTCCAATAAACATTTATCAAAATAGCACTTATGATTTAAATGTTTTAGGTTAAAAATCGGGTAGCTAAGCCAATTTAGACCAGGAGTTTTTATCGTTTTATTTTTGAATATTATTGTGGTTTACCACGAATTCAATAACGATATTTAATAACAAGGCCTTTTTACTGAATCAGAGGAACATCGCTCATGTTCAGATTTACATGTTGCAACTAATAAAAGATTTCTTCATCTTTTAATTATTCATATTAAAATGTTCTCACTGTAAAAAGATTTTGGTCTTTCTTAACAGGATACTTTTAACATTATACTGCAGTTTACTTTCATTAAAATTAACAGTGACTATACTGTTAAGTTTCTACAAATACCTAGGCGCTACTGACCAGCTTTTTGCCTCAGTCAGTTAGAGTGAGTTCGCGTCTTGCGACTTATCTCACAAGTAACGTTACATAATTTCATAGCGCACGTGCAGAAATTATTAAAAACCATATACACAGATTGATTGCTCACAAAACAAAGTTTGAAAATAGCCGCGTCCTCCACCAAAAATGTAACAA